>NC_083760.1:88643414-88650914 GCF_963514075.1 Conger conger | reverse complement strand
TATATTTTCAGCCCTTTTAGCTGGTCTGGTCAACCAGCTGTTCACCAGTCAGCTTATACAGTCAGCCAGTCCACCAGTTTGACCACCAGCTTGGTCTACCAGCTTAACCAGCTGGGTCCAGCGAGAGACCAGCTCTGACCAGCCACAGTCCAGCTATAACTATCCTGAAGTGTCAAAAACCACAGCTTAAACCATCTTTAACCCTTCTGTAGTGTTCTGTATACTCCCCTTGTCCTAAGGGTAAAAAGTTACCAGCCTTCATGAATCCCCTAAAATAAAGCAGCATAATTTAATTTTAAACCCCAAATCTATTTTGAAACAACCTGTCACCCATCAAAAATTTGTCATCAAATTTCAAGTTGAAAAAAAATAATTTAGGCACTTTCTCTGCCGATAAAACTTAGTGGTGGGTCATGTTTGACCCTTGAGACCAAAACAAGGGTTAGACATAATACAAAAAAGTATTCATTGGAAGCAGAGATTACTGTTTCATTTTCTTAAATGCTATTTGTGACAGCCAGTAAAAATGACCTTTGACCTTTTCAGATTTAACACCCGTCGTAATAATTTGCAACACACACCTTTTTTACGCGGCAAGGTAAAAACACAGGAAAAAGAATGGTATGGGTAGGATACTTACGTACAAATATAATTGTATATTGCTATTGACACATTTTAGTGTAACATTTTTAGTGTAGCATTAAAATAGGTTGGTCTCAGCCACCTGAGCTGGTTATGATGCCCTTCCAGGCCACCGTAGTTAAATAGTGCCGACATGCTGCTGTTATCGCTGACCTACATGAGAGATCATAGATATGGCAAAAGTAATTATGTCAAAGTCGACCCGCTGGCCGCAAACTCCCTCCTGCCAGTTACAGTCCACAGCAGTGTCAGTACTCTTGGAAAGAAAATGCTCCTGAGAATATCCAACCACGCACAAACCTTTTTGGTGTACCCTTATTTTACACACACACACACACACACACACACACACACTCAGGGTTCATCCCAATATTAAAAAATGTCCTCCTTTCCTCCACTAATTTTTGTTGAGTATTGGGATGGACCCACACCCACACACACATGCACACACGCACACCCACACACACACGCACACACGCACAGCCACACGCACACGCACACACACACACACATGCGCATGCACACACCCATGCACACACGCACACACACACACACACACACACACACCCACACGCACACGCACACACACACACACACCCACGCGCACGCACACGCACACGCACACACACACATGCGCATGCACACTCTGGCGCCTGCAGGTTTCTCTCCCACGGCACGCAACTATGATAGATACAGTAGCGTGTATAATTGTTAATAAATTAATCATATTAACCGATGATGCCAGGGTCGTTTTGTTTCAAATTAATTTGCACGTCTGCGTGTCTTCCAGTCCGGAGTACGTATTCGTTATTCAAATAAAAAAGAGAGAAAAGGCTGGTAAGGTATGATTTAACAGGTTTAACAGGTTTAGGAGAATCCAGCTGGCACTACTGTACTTACACAAGCACAAACACACACACCCCCTCCACTCTCCTTACACACACACAAACACACACACACACACACACCCTTTCATCTCTCCTTACACACACACAGGTACACACATACACACACAAGCACACACACACACACACACACACAAGCACACCCTTTCACCTCTCCTTACACACACACAAACACGCACACATACACTCACACACAAGCACACACACACACACACACATACACTCACACACAAGCACACAGACACACACACACACACACACACACATACACTCACACACAAGCACACAGACACACACACACACACACACATACACTCACACACAAGCACACAGACACACACACACACACACACACAAACACACACACACACACACAAATACGCACACACACACACACAAATACACACCCTCTCACCTCTCCTTACACACATACAAACACGCACACAGGTACGCACACACACACATACCCACACAGACATATGCACACACACACACAAACACAGTCACAAGCACAGACACATTGGCACCTACGGGATTCTTGCCCTAGGTACACAGATGTGATAGATAACATGGAAGAATTTGTAATAGTACAGTCTACTGTATAATTAAATGAAGTCACCTAGGTCATTTAATTTCAAGCTCAGATGCATTTTTGCATGTCTTCCTGTATTTGTATTTAATCAAATAAAAAAAGAGAAAAACTGCCCAAGGCTGTCTAGCTCGGTGTGGAGCATACTCTGCATACAGGTGTGTACCTGTACCTGTCCCTGTACCTGGGGTGAGCTGGCACAGGTACACACTGACAGGCGCCACTGACGCCCCTCACTGAAATCTGACCTCACAGAACCTAGGTCCCAATGCGAGTCATCAGTCACAACAGCAGAGGGCACATTCTCGAAAAAAAAAAAAGGGTTCTTTGGTTTGACGCCGTAGAGGAACCCTTGTTAGTTCTTCGTGGAACCATCTGAAAGCCCCCAGACTAAGAAGACCCTTGAGAGAGACAGGGTTCCTTTTGGGAGCCATTTTTTTGTTCTGAGAGTGTACTGTCATGCAGTAATGCAGCCTGTACCGTAAGAAAGGGTCTACATTATGCACCGCCGCAAATTCAACGTGTCTGCTGCAAAGGAACACACACACTGATGGTTTAATGTGTCTCGCACAAGCCCCAAAGAGTGCCATCCCACAGGGCGGGGACCACTGCCCTAGCCGAACGGGCTCGGCCGATTGGCTGAATGCAGCCGAGGACATTTGATCTTCTTCTTACCAAACTTGAGTTTCCACGCGTGGAACTCCAGGTCCTCCAGAGATATGCTGGCAGCACTGGTCACGGCCAGCAGGGCAGCCGCCAAGATCAACAGCTTCATCCTGCAAAAACACAAAGGAACAAAACCAACCCTGTCAGGAGGAGCAGCACGACCAACCGTCAGCCACCAGCAAGACTCCCTTCTTCACTCCGTTTCTCTCTCTCTCTCTCTCTCACCCACTTCCTTGGTGTGTTGAAAGATATTTTATTTTTTTTCAAACACAGGAAGCCCTGTGCTGTGACCACATCTTACCTGCTTGCGTATGTCTAGGCTTCAGAGACAGAGAGAGAGAGAGAGAGAGCGTGTGTCTTCTGCACCCAGTAGACTACAGCAGACAGCACCCTGGGTGTGTGGCCCTGGTTTTTATAGAGGGCATAGCACGCTCAAGTCAGCTGCCTAACATAAAGACATAAAGACATAAAGATCAGCAGAAAGAGAGAGAGTGTGTGTGTGGGAATGGATAAAAATGGAGGGGGGGGGTAGGTATTAATAACGAAAAAAAAAAATGTGGATTCTGTTTTGACCGTCAGTCCCATGCTAAAAAGAAAAAAAGAAGTGGAGATTTGAATTTACTGTAGTAACTCTGCTGATGCAAGGTTTTGGCCTGCAGGTTTCCTGCTCTCCGGGTTGCACACAGTGACTAAAATGTGGGCTTTCCATGCAGTCGGTGGTGGAGTCCTGCGAGCAAACACAGAAGAGGCTTCCTGCCCCGGAAGATGGGTGACTAATCTCGGCGTTTCCACCAGTGACGGCCGTCACACGGTTTAGTTTCCTTTTCCGCTGTACCGCGTGCAGCTCAATTCTCGTAAGAGCACTGATCCACCTTCCCTTTCTGGAGCCACGCTCTGAGAAATAAAGTGACAGTGGAGGTGGCTACATTTCTGTTCTCCAAGGATCACATTTTCCCAAACATGCAATGAAAGTATTTTTTCCTAGCAAATTAACAAATTCATTATATAATGCTGGCTAGGGGTGCAATTATATGTACCAGTTGGGTACTGCCCCAGTGACCAGCATTTGTACCTTTTAAGGAATTTGTACCTTTATTTCTGAGAGTGTAAATCATGTTAGAAAATCACAACAAGGGGCCAAACACCCTCAGTGTACACACAAGAGTTATCCACCCTCAAAAAAGAATTGGACACCTAGCAAGTAATATGATGTTTTAGGTTATTAGCAGCCAGATAGAACATCATTGTGTTTTCAGGGTATATATGGGAAATGTGTTTTTTTTAAAGAATCTAAATGTACAGTACCTCAACCCTGCCCTTATCTCTGAGAGCACCAGTGGTGCATGACTGAGTCTAACTGTGCACCTACACAAAGAGCAGATGTTTTTATATAATATCAGGATAATAATAAACTATATTCTGTCTTATTTTGCAGCAAGTGGGCCCTACGCTGACACTGTGAAGATGGAGACCTGGATATCCTCACAGTAACTGGCTGGCATTTAAATAGCGCCTTTATCCAAAGCGCTGCACAATTGATGCCTCTTATTCACCCATTCACACACCAACGGCGATTGACTGCCATGCAAGGTACCAACCAGCTCGTCAGGAGCATTTGGGGGTTAGGTGTCTCGCTCAGGGACACTTCGACACAGCCCTGGCGGGGGATCGAACCGGCAACCCTCCGACTGCCAGACGACTGCTCTTACTGCCTGAGCCATGTCGCCCCAGTGTTTGATGAGTCTGAATAAGATTGAGTTTTTTCACTCTGTGGTGATCACAGCACCACAGAGCACTGCTGTGGAGCACAGGGGACTCCTCTGCGGCTGTGAGAACAGATTCACACCCCTAACAGTGTCGGGGGGGGTTCACACTTTCAAACCAGAGTCACTGTATTCTCCCACCCACTACTGTGTCACAAGACACCAACAGCAGGTGATGTAATATGTTACCCATTTTTACAGAATGTCAACTGAATCAATTCAGCCCCTCCCACCGCGGACACGAGCAGTGCCTCTTCCCGGAGGTGCATTGAACCTGCAACTCCCTTCGCTGGGGTTATCTCCCAGAAGACTAGCCGGTTTAGAAGCAGCATGAGAAGAAAAAGGAGAAAGAGCAGACCGCCTGCCATTCCAGGGCATTGTCCTGTTATCCACACAGCAGCGCAGCAGACAGAACTACACCCGGTGACGGGATCGCGGAACTGAGAGCGCCATGGCAACAGACAAATCGAGTCTCTGGTTTGGGTTGAAAGGCACACAACTCAGGGTCCCCCAAAGCACACCTTTTTAAATAAAAAAAATGTACCCTTAATCCTTCTTTAACCCTTCATAACACTTTTTACATTGTAATGATGTTATAATCCCAGCTGGTGATTGAAAGCAATTGAGTTCTTGAACAGTGACTTCGTATTTTTAAGAAAAAAAGAAAATCCTAAAAACAAGACCCAGACCATCACAAGTCCGGTAATGGGTCCTAACAATTACTACTAACAATTACTCTGGCTAAACATACTACTTAGCATGGAAAGGGCAATAATAAAAACATTAATGGAAACATATGGAATGGTTGCAAACTTGGTAGGGGGTGGTTGTGAGTATTAAACCCAGTAATAGTAAAAAACGGTTATTTGCGGAAACACATGACCGCAGGGTTTCCAATCAGGGGAATGAACATAGCCATGTGACCGAGCTGTGACCCCTGTGGGACTCCCGTAGTTTCACTACAGTAGCCTGACCCCAGCGTGTCTGGCGGTTTGACCGTGGACCCCTGCTGCTGTCACTTCCTGTTCCCCTTCCTGTGGTTATTTGTTGGTTTTTTACTCCATTGACCGCTACGGGAGTGGTCTCCTGTTTGTCAGACACAGCAGAGACACGTGTGGCTGCTGTCTGCAAAAAAGTGTCAGCAATAACGCGCAAAATAAAAATCCCATGACTCGGCTAACGACACTCAACTCTTATAAAACAGTTTTTTGTTTTCGTTAAATATTCACTATTCTACTCCCTCACAACTCTCTCTCTCAAATTCAAGCCTTCTCTCTCTATCTCACGCTCTCTACCTCTCTCTATCTCTCCTCTCCCTCTATCTCTCTCTCTCAAATTCAAGCCTTCTCTCTATATCTCTCTCTCTCTTTCTCTTTATTTCAAATGCAATTCTAATCAAGTAGCATATGGCATTTACACCCTATAAGACAAATTCAAATAATTGACCAAATTAAAATGGGAAAAAAGAGCCGAAACTCCTCCTCTCCACCTCTACCCCACCCCAACAAAGTCACTTGACATTGTATTATGACATACACCCATACACACACATATACACACACCCATACCCACAAATACACCTATACACACACACACACACACACACACACACACTCATACCAACCCACAAACACAGTCTACACACACACACCAACCCACGCACACACACATACTCACACACACACACACACAACCATACACCCACACACACTGATATATTGTATAAGAACTCATCCAGAGTTACCTGAAACTGTCATTTTCGAAATACAATACAGTAGGCTGTTTGTGATTAACCCATTCCTGAGGATGGGCGGCCTGTAGCATAGTGGTTAAGGTGCGTGACTGGGACCCGCAAGGTCGGTGGTTCTAATCCCGGTGTAGCCACAATAAGATCCGCACAGCCGCTGGGCCCTTGGGCAAGGCCCTTAACCCTGCATTGCTCCAGGGGAGGATTGTCTCCTGCTTAGTCGAATCAACTGTAAGTCGCTTTGGATAAAAGCATCAGCCGAATGACATGTAATGAGGAAAGAAAGACTGCAAGGTGAAAGGTCGGCTCAGGACGGCTGTGTTCTGGTTTGATTAGCCGGAGGTTATGCTCTGCGTATGCAGGACAATTATGATTAAATCCCCTTTTATGAGTGTACAGCACTCACACAATATCCCTCTGTGGTATCTGTAAAAATTACCAATATGTAACTTGTTGTGTTCATAATGACTTTACCTTCCTTTTTTTAAATTGCCGTGCTTTATATGTTACGTAGGTTGAGCATGTGATACCTGGCTACCTGGTTTGCTAATTAACAATGCTACCTTTGTATGACTGAGATGTCAGGTGTATTTGATCTCGGTGAGTAGTCATCAACCCTGTTCCTTGAGGTTTACCATCCTGTAAGTTTTCATTTCAACCTTAATTTGGTACACCTGATTCTACGGATTAGCATGGTCATTAAGATATCTACCTATTGAATGAGGTGTGGTTGGATTGAAAACCTACAGGACAGAATATCTACAGGAACAGGGTAGGGCAGCCCTGCTCTAGCTGTTGAATGAGGTATGCTTTGTTAGGGTTGGAGTGAAAACCTACAGGACAGTAGATCTCCAGGAACAGGACTGGGCAGCCCTGCTCTAGCTGTTGAATGAGGTATGCTTTGTTAGGGTTGGAGTGAAAACCTACAGGACTGTAGATCTCCAGGAACAGGGTTGGGCAGCCCTGTTTTAGCTGCTGAATGAGGTGTGCTTTGTTAAGTTTGGAGTGAAAGCCTACAGGATGGTAGTCTCCAGGAACAGGGTTGGGCAGATGTTGAATGAGGTGTGCTTTGTTAGGGTTGGAGTGAAAACCTAATGGATGGTAAATCTCTCTCTCTGATCTTTCTGGAGGATTTTAAAATGGAGTACTGACGAGCTACCAGCTGTTTCAAAACATAGCTTGAGCTGG
>NC_083760.1:88633414-88638414 GCF_963514075.1 Conger conger | reverse complement strand
AAATCGCACCGCACCTGGTGTGGACACCTTGTGTGCGGAATTTTCGCATTCGCTTTTCTTCCGCATTTCCGCACCGCAATCCGAATCCTTTTTGGTGTGGAAGGGCCTTTAGAATGTTCATTTGAGAACATTCTAATCACATATTTATGAATGGGCAAATAGACTGCAAAAATCTATATTTATAAAAGAATTCACTATGTTTTGACCGCCAGATGCAATTAATGCCATGTCGGATCAAGTGAGCATTTGAGCTGTTGTGTAAACATTGCATTGCCTGGCCAATGAAGAGATGAGGTGATCTTACCTGTAGCCCTCGGGAATTCAAGAAAGAAAAACAGAGAGTGAGTGGTTGGCTAGCATTTTGTATATAGCGCCTTTATCCAAAGCGCTGTACAATTGATATCCACTTACACACACTGACACACCAATGACGGTTGGCCACCATGCAAGGCACCAATCAGCTCGTCAGGAGCATTTGGGGGATAGGCGTCTTGCACAGGGACACTTCGACAAGCCCAGGGCAGTGGCACACGCTTTTACTGCCTGAGCCACTGTCGCCCATCAGTGAGTGACAGAGAGTGCTGACGATTCAGTTCAATTACATTAGATTTTTTGCAGTGCTTTTTCACAACAGACTGTCACTGAGATGCTTTACAGAGTTGCAGAAGGGAAAAAAAAGAGAAATACTAGCCCTGAGCCCCTTAAGAGGTTAAAAAAAACCTTCCCAGTGGAGAGAAAAACCGAGAGATGGCGATGAACACTGATATATATTTGATCTGTACCTTAGTCCTACTTCCTGATACCCCCCCCCCCCCCCTTTCCAATATCCCTATCCCTCTTGTCTAAAAATGAATTGCACTTATGATAGTTGTGGATGTGTTGCTTTAACTTGTGGACGAACCTATGCACTTGTAAGTCGCTTTGGACTAAAAGCGTCTGCCAAATGACCAAAATGTGAAAAAATCCAAACCCCTGTGGTTATACATTTGCCCACTAAAGGTGTGTCCGAGGGTTTCAACTGAAGCAGAGGTCATCAGTTCAACTTGTGATGTTTTTTTATTTATTTTCATTCTGGGTGCAGTTCGGGGCCGTGCCAGCAGGTGGCGGTATTGCCCTTCGGCTCACGTAGCGCGAGCCGCGCGCGCTCGATCTCACTGAGTAAGTGTTGATCCCGTTTGCAGCAAAACCTCGCTTGACACCCGTCACTATGACTCTGGCCCTCAGCGCCTGGGTGTTACGGGAACTCAAAAGAGACAAGGGGGACTGGTACCTGCACTAATTGGTACCTGTGATAATACACACACACACACACACACACACACAGACTGCGAAGTGTCCGGTAATGATGGGGTCTTATTAGGGCCTGTTGTTCCGCTGTGAAGCAGAGAGGGGTTTTGAGCCATTGATTGGCGGGTGCTTGACGTGGGCTGGGCCGCACAGCCTGTTTCCCTCCGTTCTCTTTGTCTGTCTGCACAATGACGGGGAGGCTCTTTTACGACAGCGCACGGTAATTAGCGCACAGGAGGCTCCCCGGCAGAACCAGCAGAAACAGCGTCTGGTCTGGACACAAAACCTCGCGCGCACGCGGAGAGAACTCCCCCTCCTTCAGACCCCTCAACTTCAGCCGCGTCTTTTCTTCCCGCTTGCAGCCGATTGGCCCCTCTGATCCCCTCTGTGACATCACAAGAGTGCTTCAACAAACGGAACACGCCTGTGGCCAATGGGGTTCGCGTCCTCAGCAGTGTCATTGGCCGGTTACGCAATCGGGCACCAGGACGTTACCGGCAAGCCCACAAGAATGTCTTAATCATACGTAGTAAAGGGTTTGATTTTCCGAATTGCTCCTCCATAGGTCTATCAATCTATCTATCTGTCTAAATAGAAAGCGTGAAAATCCCAAGAGCAGTTTCTCAGATACTCAAACCACCCTGTCACCAACACCCTGGCACCAACAATCATTCCACGGTCATTTAGATGTGATGTCATGGTCAATAATCATCTGTGTCTTCTGAATTGAGAGTTTGTTGGCTTTTCCCATGCTGATGGTTGGCAAAGGGATTTTGCATGCTTGTTACCTTATTTTTATACTTTAGTGAAACAGGAGGTGATGAAATGACACAATATAATTTCTCTAGACTGGGATTAACTAAATTAAAGTGTGTACACACACTGTACACACACACACACACTCACACACACACACACACACACACACACACACACACACACTCACACACACACACACGTAAGCACACACACACACGTAAACACACACACACTCTCACACACACACACACACACTCACACACACACACACACTCACACACACACACACACACACACACTCACACACACACGTAAGCACACACACACGTAAGCAGACACACACACACGCACGCACACACACGTAAGCACACACACACACACACGCACACACACACACACACACACTCACACACACACTCACACACACACACGTAAGCACACACACACACACACACACACACATGCAAGCACACACACACGTAAGCACACACACACATACATGCATGCAAGCACACACACACACACACACACACACACATACTCTCTTTCAGCGCACTTATACCTGGTTATGGGTATGCACTTTGTTGTACGTCGCTCTGGATAAGAGCGTCAGCCAAATGTCATTAATGTAATGTAACATACGCACACAGATACACACACAACCCTGCTTTTGGTCTACCACGTTACTCTGCACTGACGTGTCTCTCACAAGCAAACAAAAAACTTCTCCACCCCTAGCTTGCTTAAAGCCCAAATTTGCCAAGCAAACACTATACTGCAAATTTAAGCCAACAGTACCACTGAACCAAGATGCCTACCATTCACAGATCCACCTGTAGCTTATCATTAGCAGCAAGGTCAAAGTTCAAAGCCCACTCCACCACCCAACATTAGAAATGCAGCAGTATTAATAATATTGCTAATATTAACTGTGGTATAAATAGATTCTCTTTTATTTTTTTTTTAAGAGGGGGAACACATGTCCACAAAGGGTTGGGAAATGGGAAGTGGTGGGCGGAGCTAACATTCCCACGGGGTGGACCAATCGCAGTGCGGGGAGGTGACATCATCGGGCAGGAGATCCAGTAACACGTCCCAGTGACTGTCGAGCGTTTTTAGGGACTGCAGCCGGCAGCGGACGGCATGTGATCGGGGATGGCTTCGGAGTGAGAGGGGTTCGGAATAACGCCCAAATTCCCACCCCCCCCCCCCCCACACACACACCCCGCTCTCTCTCCAGGGACATTGGTCATGAGCCTCTTCCAACAGGTGTGCTGCTTATATTTGAAATTTTATATCTTCCATTCCAAAAACTGTCACACACACATGCACACTCACACACACACACACACACAAGTGAGGCTTCAACTTTTTATTTGGTTCTTCCCAGTAAAACAAAAACAACAGCCATGTGAATTGGGAAAATTTGGACCCAAAGGAGTCATAATCATATCTGTTTTTTTTTTTTTTTTTTGTTTTTTTCTTGGCCCGGTGTCTCCCCAATTAAACAGGTGACATGTCGTTGGCTCCGCCTCCCAGTTTCCCCCCCAATAAAAATAGCTGCAGTCTCCATGATATCACCGCTGTGTCAGTTACAGGCACTCTCTCTCTCTCCCTCTCTCTCTCTCTCTCTCTCTCTCTCTCAATTCAATTCAATTCAAGTGACTTTATTGGCATGACCATTCCTTTTACAGTGTTGCCAAAGCATTGTTGTATTAAAATAAAAATATATAATAACAACAGTAGTGATACCTGTGATCTGGCTTTCTTTTGGAAGATCACAATCTTTGTTTTGGCCAAATTAACTGTCAGGGCCTAGATCTAGATGCTGCTGTAGCCCTTGTTGAGCGGGTGAGAGCAGCACCAGGTCATCCGCAAAGCAGAAATATAACTTCCATATTGTTTAGGGGGAGTCCAGGAGCTGTAGATTGTTCCAATACCACCGCTAACTCATTGATGTAGAAATTGAACAGAGTTGGACTCAAGCTACAGCCCTGTCTCACCCCACACCCCTGAGTGAAGTATTCTGTTCTGCTGTTATCAATTTTAACAGCATTTTTGTTGTCCATATACATAGATTGGATTAAATCATAGAATTTACCCCCTACACCGCTTTGCAAAATTTTAGAAAATAATCCATCGTGCCAAATTGAGTCGAATGCTTTCTTAAAGTCTACAAAGCATGCAAATATTTTCTGTTGTTTTTTTAATTAGGGCGTGTAGGGTGTAAATGTGGTCAGTAGTTCGATGTTGTTGTTCTGATGATTTTTTGTAGATAAGCTGGGGAAGACCCTTTAACTGCTTGGAAGGCTAGCACCAATGTTTTGAATTTGATGCGAGCCATGACAGGCAGCCAGCGGAGGGAAGTAAGCAGGGGGGTGACGTGCGAGTATTTGGGAAGGTTGAAGACCAGGCTAGCACACTTCTGTCCTCCCAAACGGGGGGGTGATCTCATTTTCCATCATCTTTACAGGCCGCCCCACCCAGCACCCAGCTGACCTCTGACCCTTTGCAACTGCAAACAAGTCGCAGGGTGAGAGCTGGGTGGGGGGGCCGGGGGGGGGCTCGGGGCAGCCCCGGGGGGGGACTATAGCTGCCTGCTGCTCTCATAGGGGTGAGACAGGGGTGGATGGGGGTTAAACTGACATTTGGGAAAAAAATAATTAATCCACAGTCAGATCACCCTGAACATAATGCCAGCCTGAGTTCACTAAACATCCCCGAGATAGATCTCATCAAGAGCTATGTATTATATAGCTGATGCTTTTACCCAAAGCGACTTATAGTTGATCAGATTAAGCAGGAGACAATCCACCCTGAAGCAATGTGGGGTTAAGGGCCTTGCTCAAGGGCCCAACATCTGTGCAGATTTTATCATGGCTACACCGGGGCTTGAACCACCGAGGTCCCGGGTCCCACTCTGCTCCCTGTGGATGTCAGAACGGCAGAGTCTC
>NC_083760.1:88625914-88630914 GCF_963514075.1 Conger conger | reverse complement strand
AAACCAACAGGATGGTAGATTTCCAGGAACAGGGTTGGGCAGCCCTGTTACAAGATATAACAAAATGCAAAATACCTACGATGTTACACAGGGATTTAATTGTTCAATCGGAAATGGACTTGATCCCAACAGAAACAAATTGCATTGCATGTTACATTATGAAGACAAAATGCAAATGCCGCACATATATGCGGTTGTGTTCCTGGTGGTTTGTTGCTACTGCACCATGCATGCAGCGTTTAACCTGTTCATGAACTGACCGCTCAAGCTATTCTGGGAGATATTTAATCGTTGTGATGTAGCCTGTGTGACAATATGTTTAGAACAGCACTTCATGTGTATTATACTAGTTATGGATGTGATGCTTTAACTTGTGGAAGAACCTATGCACTTGTAAGTCGCTTTGGATTAAAAGCGTCTGCCAAATGACTAAAAATGTAAAATGTAAACTGTAGCTTCCCATCCAATATAGCAGCCATATGCAGCAGAGTGCATGTGACCCACAGTGCCCCTTTTCTGGCTCTGGGCGGCCTGTAGCGCGGTCGTCAAGGTACATGACTGATCCCCGGTGTAGCCACAATAAGATCCACACAGCCGTTGGGCCCTTGAGCGAGGCCCTTAACCCTGCAGTGCTCCAGGGGAGGATTGTCTCCCGCTTAGTCTAATCAACGGTACGTCGCTCTGGATAAGAGCGTCAGCCACATGCCGTTAATGTAATGCAATGAAATGTAATGTCCTATCCTGTCGCAGGACACTTTGTCCTCAGCTTTAAAGGACAGGACAGGGGAAACAAAATGACATCACCGGGAACCGTTCAACACTGAGAGACATCAGAGACACTTCCCATCCTCCTAGCACCTCGGGAAGGAATTCTGCAAATGTTCCCCACAATTCTCCCCAGGGTTCTAGAACTGCTTTGACAAAGAGTGGACACATTTATATCATGTCTGCTCTGACCCAATCAGACAGTTTTACTCAGACACTGCGACAGCCACACACGCAATTCAAATCCCATTTTCATCAGAGGGTAGGGTGCCTCAGTAATTAACAAGTAGGGAGGATTTATTTTGGGTAAATAATCATATCGCTCAAAGAAAGCCACCCGGTTTCTGGTGTCTGTGACCTCTTTCGTGGATTTCTGAACGAGGCCTGACGGTTTGCTATTGATCTGGGTTTTTATTTTCTTTTTTTGGTTTACAGTTAAAGTAGGCATGAATAGCGCCATAGTTCACACCTACGTGTCAGAATCTTTGACGGCAGGAATTCTCCCTTCTTGTGTGTCAAATGCTTCACCCCGACTCCACTTCACGCCTCTTGTCTTTAAAGCACACAGACAGACAGACACACACACACACACACACACACACACACACGGGAGAGTTAAAGCTGACCCTTTGGAGCTGATTAACTTTGAGGACAGGAGGAGACAGAAGACATGAATGTAGGGACAGTGATGGTGTTACTCCAAAATGGCAAATAATGAAATTAATCTTTGGGTGTGCTAATCTTTACGACAAACATGGCACGCATAACTTGGGTAAAGTTAAATTCCAAAGACACAGCTGAAGCTAAATGATACAATAAATATATATTTTAAAATTGGGCAATTCACTTGGAAACAGGGTATGTGATTTGTGGCTTCTTGTAGCCAAATTATTTGACTTATATTTTCAATTTACTTCTTTTTTTTTTTTTTCTGAAGGGGTGGTCACGGAAAACGAGTGGGTGGGGTCTAGCAGTAAAGAACAGCCTCCCGCTCAGTCTCCAGGCTAGGCACCGCAGTCTGCGGACGGAGTGCGGGCACTTGTGGCGTGGGGATGTGGAAACGCGTGTGTGCGCACTGACTGCTGCAGCGCTCAGCGGAATGCCGTCCCGCTCTAGGAGATTCAATTCCCGAATGTCAGAGCAGCCGTCCCGTCTCTCGATCCTGCAGGGATATACCCATAGATTACCATGAGTTGCCTGGATGTTATATACCCACCCTATGGACATTACGCACCGTACGACACTGCCGTCTCCGCCTTCGGTTTTAACAGTTTACAGGTAAGTGGCCGCTTTTTATTACCGTCGCCTATAAATTCTACTTCTATACTTCGACTAACTGTCAAGTATCGCTTCTATGACGCAAGACGTATTAGGTTTTAAAGAAGTTTGTTCCCTGGCGTAGAGCTGTTATGGATAAACTTAATCGATGACATCGTCGCTATTCATTTCAATGAATAGCATTTGCTTACGGCTTTGTTAAAAAACCTTTTTTTTCAAAAATTAATTCGTTACAAGAAGACGTTAAGCAGGTGCAAAGCGTGCGTTCCGTCACTGCTTTGGACTTGACTGAATTCCAGCGGGTGTCTGTTAAAGGCGCGCGGTCTGTTCAGTTAACAATGACTGTCAAAACGAGTGGAAGTGAAGGAACTAAGACAGCGACTGCGCGCGACCAAGTTATATGCCGCGTATAATTCTGTAACAGAACCGGCTCCAACGGTGACTTTGGACCACTTCCGTGCAGGCACCTGTTGGTCTAAGGAGTTCCTCGAACTGCAGCAAGGATTCCCGGGAAATGGCCAGGATGCAGAAAGGCGCGGAAGGTGTTTCGGGGCCGGGGGCGGGCGCGGGGGGGTCCCCGTACCCCCGCAGGGGGGCGGAGGACGGACCCAGGGAGAAACAGGAGGCTCCCGAGGCGGAGTACCTGAACTCCCGCTGCGTCCTGTTCACCTATTACCACGGCGACATCAGCAGCGTGGTGGACGAGCACTTCTCCCGCGCACTCAGCTCCTACATCGAGGGCGAGGGGAAGAAGCCCGGCGCCAACCTGGCCCCAGGTGAGCTCTCCGCAGGTGGGGGACACGCGATAATTATTATCTCCAAAAATTATTATCTGGCTTGTCTCCATAGAGCTGTCTTTTCAAACCCTGTTTTACCGTCCTGTAGGTCTTCACTTCAACCCTAACAAAGCACACCTCATTCAACAGCTAGAGCAGGGCTGCCCAACCCCTGTTCCTGGGGATCTACTGTCCTGTAGGTTTTCACTCCAACCCTAACAAAGCACACCTCATTCAACAGCTAGAGCAGGGCTGCCCAACCCCTGTTCCTGGAGATCTACTGTCCTGTAGTTTTCCCCTCCAACCCTAACAAAGCACACCTCATCCAACAGCTAGAGCAGGGCTGCCCAACCCCTGTTCCTGGAGATCTACCGTCCTGTAGGTTTTCACTCCAACCCTAACAAAGCACACCTCATTCAACAGCTAGAGCAGGGCTGCCCAACCCCTGTTCCTGGAGATCTACCGTCCTGTAGATTTTCAGTCCAACCATTGCCATAGATCGGGAGTGTCCAATCTTATCCCAAAAGGATTGGTGTGGGTGCAAGTTTTCGTTTTAGTCCTAATTCTACTAACTAGCTCATCAGGGTTTTCAATCAAGACTTGATTGAAAAGTAGAATCAGGTGTGTTCGTGCTGGGCTAAAACAAAAACCTGCGCCAGGACCTTTCAGACATAACAGAAGTGTAACAGCTAAAGGAAGGCAGAGGATAGTGTGACAGGTAAACAGGTGTGCTGCAGGGAAATAAACGTATTACGATATGGGAAGGTGGCGTTTGCTGACAGCGGAAGGTGTGGCGGGTATAGATGGGCGTCACAGGTTAAAGTTAGCCAGAGGAGCAGAGGGGTATGCACGCAGGTATGGGACAGAGGATTTTATGGGACAGACGGGCAGTTTTCTGGGTTTGTGTCTGGTCTGCTCTGTCTCGTTAGCAGGCTTGACTTCGGGAGACAGGTTAAAGACAGGTCAGCCAATGAGAACAGACGGAATTCAGTCAGCGAATGAGATGGATTTATGCTGATTTTCAGAAGAGAACTGACAGATTTAGAACATCCATGGGTGAGGACTGCCCAACAGGTGAAACGACCGCTTTGCTCAAATAAGCTTGTTGTTATGGTAACCGTAGTTTGTTAACCGTGATGTGCAACCGGTGATTAGGGTTTCGAAAGCTGAATGTCTGAACGCCGGTTTAATTTCTTTACTTTGGAATCTTCTGTGAAACATTTAAATGATCGTCTGAAACACTTGCGTGTCTTTTTCGTGCATGTCTGCAAATGCGCGTTCTGGGGAATCCTCGGTCTTGGGGTGCAGTGCCTCGATCAGTTCTGCGGACCGACACGCCTCTCATCAGCCACTCCGGCACATATGTGGCATATGTTTAAAAGAAAACTACACAAACTGGCCGGCGTTAAAAAAAAAAGCACGAGGCAAAATATAAGGGATATTTGCGAAAGATATTTCGAAAGAAAACATGACACTTCAGCCATGTTGCCACAGGGCTCTCGTTCACAAGCTCTCACCGGTGGAATTGATTTTATTTGTTTTACATTAAAAAGGAAGCGATAGAAAAAAGTTTTTCCTCTATCAGCTTGGAAGTGTGTCTCCTAATGTCTACCATTCACGTCCTCTCAGTCATTCTGTCACCCACAGAGTGCGTACCCTCTGCTTCGTCGAGACAGATACACACTTCCTGCCCCACAACAGATACTATGTTTGTACACGGCTGTAAGTGTAGAACCCCGCCAGCGTATCACATTCAAAAAGAGGACCTCCCCTCTCTCTCCCTTTCTCCCCTTCTCCCTCTCTCCCTCTCTCTCTTCCTCTCCCTCTCTCCCCTTCTCCCTCTCTCTCCCTCTCTCTCTCTCCCCCTCCCTTCTCTCTCCCCTCCCTCTCTCTCCCTCCCATCCTTCTCACACTCTCTCTCTCCCCTTCTCCCTCTCTCTCTCCCCCTCCCTCTCTCTCTCCCTCCCACCCCTCTCTCTCTCCCACCCTCCTCTCTCTCCCTCTCCCCTCCCTCTCTCTCTTTCTCTCTCCCTCCCTCTCTCTCTTCCTCTCTCTCTCTCCCTCTCTCCCTCTCTCCCCTCCCTCTCTCCCCTTCTTTCTCGCTCTCTCCCTCTCTCCCCCTCCCTCTCCCCTTCTTTCTCGCTCTCTCCCTCTCTTTCTCTCCCTCTCTCCCCTCCCTCT
>NC_083760.1:88535841-88625714 GCF_963514075.1 Conger conger | reverse complement strand
CCTCTGACCCTTTGCAACTGCAAACAAGTCGCAGGGTGAGAGCTGGGTGGGGGGGCCGGGGGGGGGGCTCGGGGCAGCCCCGGGGGGGGGACTATAGCTGCCTGCCTCTCACATAGGGGTGAGACAGGGGTGGATGGGGGTTAAACTGACATTTGGGAAAAAAATAATTAATCCACAGTCAGATCACCCTGAACATAATGCCAGCCTGAGTTCACTAAACATCCCCGAGATAGATCTCATCAAGAGCTATTTGACATATAATTCTAATTTAGGCCAAAATGTCAGTTACATAATAATAATAATAATAATAATAATAATAATAATAATAATAATGTATTATATAGCTGATGCTTTTACCCAAGCGACTTATAGTTGATCAGATTAAGCAGGAGACAATCCACCCTGAAGCAATGTGGGGTTAAGGGCCTTGCTCAAGGGCCCAACATCTGTGCAGATTTTATCATGGCTACACCAGGGCTTGAACCACCGACCTCCCGGGTCTCACTCTGCTCCCTGTGGATGTCAGAACGGCAGAGTCTCTGAGTGTGTGTGTGTGTGTGTGTGTGTGTGTGGTGGGGGGGGGGCGAGGGAGGGGCTTGATGTACAAGCAATGATGTAATCTGTGTTTATTTTCAGCCTTCCCTCAACACACACATACAGAGCCACGTCTGCACACACAGACACACACACATGCATACACAGACGTGCTTATACACACAGACGCACACACCCATGTACGAACACACACACACACACTTATGCACCGACACACCCACACACGCACACACACATACACACAGAGGTGTATTCTTTGAGTGCATACACATACAGTACAGTACATGTAGTATATGAGCCACACGTACCCTCAAAAACAATGTTCTGCTGTCTCACCAAGACAAATATCTGAAGACAGCTGTTCCAGATCTTCTGCTCAGAGACAGACAGACAGAGAGAGAGAGAGAGAGAGAGAGAGGGCAGGTCATGTTCATTAATACTACATGCTGTCAGAGCATGTGTTGCCCCCCCCCCCCCCCCCCCCCCCCCCAGCTGTCCGTCAGTCACATGGTAACTCCATCCTCCCCAGATTGCATCACCCTCCTCAGCCACCATCACACACACCAGCCCTTTATATGGGCACAAGGCCCAGAGAGAACTGAACAAACACAACACACACACACACACACACCACACACCTGTAATCGAAAACAACACGGTGTGCGTTCATATACACCCGTAATCTCTGAACATGGCTCCTACAATCTCACAGAGCAGGGCTTGCCCAACCTTGTTCCTGGAGATCTGCCTTCCCAGAGGTTTTCACTCCAACCGCAACAAAGCACACCTCATTCAGCGGCGAGAGAACACGTTGAGCTGCTAATTAGTAGAGTTAGGTGTGCCAAACTAGGGTTGAAATGAAAACCTACAGGATGGTAGTTCTCCAGTAACAGGGTTGGGCAGCCCTGCTCTAGCTGTTGAAGGAGGTGTGCTTTGTCAGGGTTGAAGTGAAAACCAACAGGATGGTAGATTTCCAGGAACAGGGTTGGGCAGCCCTGTTACAAGATATAACAAAATGCAAAATACCTACGATGTTACACAGGGATTGAATTGTTCAATCGGAAATGGACTTGATCCCAACAGAAACAAATTGCATTGCATGTTACATTATGAAGACAAAATGCAAATGCCGCACATATATACGGTTGTGTTCCTGGTGGTCTGTTGCTACTGTACCATGCATGCAGTGTTTAACCTGTTCATGAACTGACCGCTCAAGCTATTCTGGGAGATATTTCATCGTTGTGATGTAGCCTGTGTGACAATATGTTTAGAACAGCACTTCATGTGTATTATACTAGTCATGGATGTGATGCTTTAACTTGTGGAAGAACCTATGCACTTGTAAGTCGCTTTGGATTAAAAGCGTCTGCCAAATGACTAAAAATGTAAATGTAAACTGTAGCTTCCCATCCAATATAGCAGCCATATGCAGCAGAGCGCGTGTGATCCACAGTGCCCCTTTTCTGGCTCTGGGCGGCCTGTAGCGCGGTCGTCAAGGTACATGACCGATCTCCGGTGTAGCCACAATAAGATCCGCACAGCCGTTGGGCCCTTGAGCAAGGCCCTTAACCCTGCAGTGCTCCAGGGGAGGATTGTCTCCCGCTTAGTCTAATCAACGGTACGTCGCTCTGGATAAGAGCGTCAGCCACATGCCGTTAATGTAACGCAATGAAATGTAATGTCCCATCCTGTCGCAGGACACTTTGTCCTCAGCTTTAAAGGACAGGACAGGGGAAACAAAATGACATCACCGGGAACCATTCAACACTGAGAGACATCAGAGACACTTCCCATCCTCCTAGCACCTCGGGAAGGAATTCTGCAAATGTTCCCCACAATTCTCCCCAGGGTTCTAGAACTGCTTTGACAAAGAGTGGACACATTTATATCATGTCTGCTCTGAGCCAATCAGAGAGTTTTACTCAGACACTGCGACAGCCACACACGCAATTCAAATCCCATTTTCATCAGAGGGTAGGGTGCCTCAGTAATTAACAAGAAGGGAGGATTTATTTTGGGTAAATAATCATATCGCTCAAAGAAAGCCACCCGGTTTCTGTGTCTGTGACCTCTTTCGTGGATTTCTGAACGAGGCCTGACGGTTTGCTATTGATCTGGGTTTTTATTTTCTTTTTTTGGTTTACAGTTAAAGTGGGCATGAATAGCGCCATAGTTCACACCTACGTGTCAGAATCTTTGACGCAGGAATTCTCCCTTCTTGTGTGTCAAATGCTTCACCCCGACTCCACTTCACGCCTCTTGTCTTTAAAGCACACAGACAGACACACACACACACACACACACACACACGGGAGAGTTAAAGCTGACCCTTTGGAGCTGATTAACTTTGAGGACAGGAGGAGACAGAAGACATGAATGTAGGGACAGTGATGGTGTTACTCCAAAATGGCAAATAATGAAATTAATCTTTGGGTGTGCTAATCTTTACGACAAACATGGCACGCATAACTTGGGTAAAGTTAAATTCCAAAGACACAGCTGAAGCTAAATGATACAATAAATATATATTTTAAAATTGGGCAATTCACTTGGAAACAGGGTATGTGATTTGTGGCTTCTTGTAGCCAAATTATTTGACTTATATTTTCAATTTACTTCTTTTTTTTTTTTTTCTGAAGGGGTGGTCACGGAAAACGAGTGGGTGGGGTCTAGCAGTAAAGAACAGCCTCCCGCTCAGTCTCCAGGCTAGGCACCGCAGTCTGCGGACGGAGTGCGGGCACTTGTGGCGTGGGGATGTGGAAACGCATGTGTGCGCACTGACCGCTGCAGCGCTCAGCGGAATGCCGTCCCGCTCTAGGAGATTCAATTCCCGAATGTCAGAGCAGCCGTCCCGTCTCTCGATCCTGCAGGGATATACCCATAGATTACCATGAGTTGCCTGGATGTTATATACCCACCCTATGGACATTACGCACCGTACGACACTGCCGTCTCCGCCTTCGGTTTTAACAGTTTACAGGTAAGTGGCCGCTTTTATTACCGTCGCCTATAAATTCTACTTCTATACTTCGACTAACTGTCAAGTATCGCTTTTATGACGCAAGACGTATTAGGTTTTAAAGAAGTTTGTTCCCTGGCGTAGAGCTGTTATGGATAAACTTAATCGATGACATCGTCGCTATTCATTTCAATGAATAGCGTTTGCTTACGGCTTTGTTAAAAAACATTTTTTTTTCAAAAATTCATTCGTTACAAGAAGACGTTAAGCAGGTGCAAAGCGTGCGTTCCGTCACTGCTTTGGACTTGACTGAATTCCAGCGGGTGTCTGTTAAAGGCGCGCGGTCTGTTCAGTTAACAATGACTGTCAAAACGAGTGGAAGTGAAGGAACTAAGACAGCGACTGCGCGCGACCAAGTTATATGCCGCGTATAATTCTGTGACAGAACCGGCTCCAACGGTGACTTTGGACCACTTCCGTGCAGGCACCTGTTGGTCTAAGGAGTTCCTCGAACTGCAGCAAGGATTCCCGGGAAATGGCCAGGATGCAGAAAGGCGCGGAAGGTGTTTCGGGGCCGGGGGCGGGCACGGGGGGGTCCCTGTACCCCCGCAGGGGGGCGGAGGACGGACCCAGGGAGAAACAGGAGGCTCCCGAGGCGGAGTACCTGAACTCCCGCTGCGTCCTGTTCACCTATTACCACGGCGACATCAGCAGCGTGGTGGACGAGCACTTCTCCCGCGCACTCAGCTCCTACATCGAGGGCGAGGGGAAGAAGCCCGGCGCCAACCTGGCCCCAGGTGAGCACTCCGCAGGTGAGCACTCCGCAGGTGGGGGACACGCGATAATTATTATCTCCAAAAATATTTATCTGGCTTGTCTCCATAGAGCTGTCTTTTCAAACCCTGTTCTACCGTCCTGTAGGTTTTCACTCTAATTCTACAAAAGCACGCCTCATTCAACAGCTAGAGCAGGGCTGCCCAACCCTGTTCCTGGAGATCTACCATCCTGTAGGTTTTCACTCCAACCCTAACAAAGCACACCTCATTCAACAGCTAGAGCAGGGCTGCCCAACCCTGTTCCTGGAGATCTACCGTCCTGTAGGTCTTCACTCCAACCCTAACAAAACACACCTCATTCAACAGCTAGAGCAGGGCTGCCCAACCCCTGTTCCTGGAGATCTACCGTCCTGTAGATTTTCAGTCCAACCATTGCCATAGATCGGGAGTGTCCAATCTTATCCCAAAAGGATTGGTGTGGGTGCAAGTTTTCGTTTTAGTCCTAATTCTACTAACTAGCTCATCAGGGTTTTCAATCAAGACTTGATTGAAAAGTAGAATCAGGTGTGTTCGTGCTGGGCTAAAACAAAAACCTGCGCCAGGACCTTTTAGACATAACAGAAGTGTAACAGCTAAAGGAAGCCGGCATCGGCAGGCAGAGGATAGTGTGACAGGTAAACAGGTGTGCCGCAGGGAAATAAACGTATTACGATATGGGAAGGTGGCGTTTGCTGACAGGGGAAGGTATGGCGGGTATAGATGGGTGTCACAGGTTAAAGTTAGCCAGAGGAGCAGAGGGGAATGAAGTTCTGCACGCAGGTATGGGACAGAGGATTTTATGGGACAGACGGGCAGTTTTCTGGGTTTGTGTCTGATCTGCTCTGTCTCTCTAGCAGGCTTGACTTCGGGAGACAGGTTAAAGACAGGTCAGCCAATGAGAACAGACGGAATTCAGTCAGCGAATGAGATGGATTTATGCTGATTTTCAGAAGAGAACTGACAGATTTAGAACATCCATGGGTGAGGACTGCCCAACAGGTGAAACGACCGCTTTGCTCAAATAAGCTTGTTGTTATGGTAACAGTAGTTTGTTACCGCGATGTGCAACCGGTGATTAGGGTTTCGAAGCTGAATGTCTGAATGCCGGTTTAATTTCTTTACTTCGGAATCTTCTGTGGAACATTTAAATGATCGTCTGAAACACTTGCGTGTTTTTTTCGTGCATGTCTGCAATGCGCGTTCCGGGGAATCCTCGGTCTTGGGGTGCAGTGCCTCGATCAGTTCTGCGGACCGACACGCCTCTCATCAGCCACTCCGGCACATATGTGGCATATGTTTAAAAGAAACTACACAAACTGGCCGGCGTTAAAAAAAAAAGCACGAGGCAAAATATAAGGGATATTTGCGAAAGATATTTCGAAAGAAAACATGACACTTCAGCCATGTTGCCACAGGGCTCTCGTTCACAAGCTCTCACCGGTGGAATTGATTTTATTTGTTTTACATGAAAAAGGAAGCGATAGAAAAAAGTTTTTCCTCTATCAGCTTGGAAGTGTGTCTTCTAATGTCTACCATTCACGTCCTCTCAGTCATTCTGTCACCCGCAGAGTGCGTACCCTCTGCTTCGTCGAGACAGATACACACTTCCTGCCCCACAACAGATACTATGTTTGTACACGGCTGTAAGTGTAGAACCCCGCCAGCGTATCACATTCAAAAAGAGGACCTCCCCTCTCTCTCCCTCTCTCCCCTTCTCCCTCTCTCTCCCTCTCTCTCTCCTCTCCCTCTCTCCCCTTCTCCCTCTCTCTCCCTCTCTCTCTTCCTCTCCATCTCTCCCCTTTTCCCTCACTCTCTCCCTTTCTCTCCCTCCCATCCTTCTCTCACACTCTCTCTCTCCCCTTCTCCCTCTCTCTCTCTCTCCTCCCTCTCTCTCTCCCTCCCACCCCTCTCTCTCTCCCTCCCTCCTCTCTCTCCCTCTCCCCTCCCTCTCTCTCTTTCTCTCTCTCCCTCCCTCTCTCTCTTCCTCTCTCTCTCCCTCTCTCCCTCTCTCCCCCTCCCTCTCTCCCCTTCTTTCTCGCTCTCTCCCTCTCTTTCTCTCCCTCTCTCCCCTCCCTCTCTCCCTCTCTCTCTCTCGCTCTCCCACCCCTCTCTCTCTCTTTCTCTCTCTCTCCCTCCCTCTCTCTCTCCCTCTCTCCCCTTCTTTCTCGCTCTCTCCCTCTCTCTCACCCTCCCACCCCTCTCTCTCTCTCCCTCTCTCGCTCTCCCACCCCTCTCTCTCTCTCTCTCCCTCTCTCCCTCTCTCTCTCGCTCTCCCACCTCTCTCTCTCTCTTTCCTCTCTCTCTCCCTCCCTCTCTCTCCCTCCCACCCCTCTCTCTCTCTCTCTCCCTCTCTCCCTCTCTCTCTCGCTCTCCCACCTCTCTCTCTCCCACCCCTCTCTCTCTCCCTCCCACCCCTCTCTCCCTCTCTCCTCTCCCCCTCTCTCTCTCCCTCTCCCTCTCTCTCCCTCTCTCTCCCTCTCTCTCTCTCTCTCTCTCCCTCCCCTCCTCCCGGCTGGTCGTAGCGGTGGTGTTCTGTAGCGGTGGAGGGCTCACAGTGATGGTCGGGCTGATTTATCTGATTACGGCCGAGCGCGGCGGTGTAGCTTTCGGGACAAACTCTAAATATAAAAGGAACAGCCAAAATATAAAACAGGCCGCTGACATTCTAGCGGGGGCACAGGGTCCAAAGAAAACAACAGGTGGGGGACGGGACGGGGGGTGGCGTACGGGGTGAGGGGGTGCCATGGCAGCACGGCGTTGACACGAGACGGAGATGTGTCACCACAACAAGTGATTTAGGACGCGGCGGCAGCATGGGTTTTCGCGGTTAAAGGACGCAGCCTTATATGGGCCTGCAGGACCCTGGCTGCGTTGCCTGGGGTCTTGCTCTCGTTTCCATGGTGCGCGCGTGAGTGACATTCACCCGCGGCAACGCGCGGCGGTGGTCAGTGGGCCATTGTGATGAACCGGGATTAAACTCTGGGATTAAAGGCTGAGAGACGGACTGAGATTAAGCGTGTGTGTGTGTGTGTGTGTGTGTGAAGGTGTGTGTCAGCATGTGACTGTGTGTGTGTGTGTGTGTGTGTGTGCATGTGTGAAAGAGAGAGAGGATGTATGTCAACATGTTGGTGTGTGTGTGCACGTGTGTGAGTATGCGTGTGTGTGTGTGTGAGTGAGAGAGAGAGGGTGTATGTCAACATGCTGGTGTGTGTGTGTGTGTGTGTGCGTGTGTGAATATGCGTGTGTGTGTGTGTGTGTGTGCGTGTGTGTGAGTATGCATGTGTGTGTGTGTGCGTGTGTGTGTGTGAGAGAGAGAGAGGGTGTATGTCAACATGCCGGTGTGTGTGTGTGTGTGTGAGTGAGAGAGGGTGTATGTGAACATGCTGGTGTGTGTGCGTGTGTGTGTGTGTGTGAGTGAGAGAGGGTGTATGTGAACATGCTGGTGTGTGTGCGTGTGTGTGTGTGTGTGAGTGAGAGAGGGTGTATGTCAATATGCTGGTGTGTGTGTGTGCGTGTGTGTGAGTATGCGTGTGTGTGTGTGCGAGTGAGAGAGGGTGTATGTGAACATGTGCGAGTGTAGTATAGGATCGTGTTTCTTCGGCGTCCTCTGTCCTAGCTTTGTGAACGTGTGAACTGTCTCACTCGGTGTCCGTGACTACAGGGTACATTATGAATGCAGTCATTTCACACACCTCACGCGGTGTCCGTGACTACAGGGTACATTATGAATGCAGTCATTTCACACGTCTCACGCGGTGTCCGTGACTACAGGGTACATTATGAATGCAGTCATTTCACACGTCTCACGCGGTGTCCGTGACTACAGGGTACATTATGAATGCAGTCATTTCACACGTGATTCCGTGACGTGGCTGTCGGTAGATATGGGTGCCCTGGCGGTGAGTATCCTCCCCAAGCAGCCAGGAAGTCCTGCGCTGGACCCACAGTGCAGCCCTCCTGTCCCTGCGTCCACTCTGACCTTTGACCTCTCCTCTTGTCTGTCGCTCTCGTACCTCAGAGAGCCGTTGGCCGAATTAGGGGTCGGTTCTGCTGAAATTCAGTCAATTTGAGAGACGACTTGAAATTCCAGTTCACTGATTTAAACTTTTTTTTTTTTTCTTGCTGAATTTAAATGTCATTGACCCTAACCATGGTGAAAGCTACACAAAGGAACTGTCAATGACCAACACAAAATGTATCTGATAGTGTTGAAGTTCAAAATGCCCTTATTGAAAACCAGGAATGATGAAGTTTGATTTAAATACTTTCAGAATCATGTGCAAAAATACCCTTTCCTGAATGTTACTATATATCTCTATACTATATTTCAAATGCTGTTTAGTACTACAATGATAAGCCATACTGTTTGAAGAATTATTATTAATTATGTTAAAATGAATAAGTCAGTCATCTTGAGCAATTAGAACTGTGTGTCTGTTAAAAGGCACAATGAAACGTTAATACAATGCCAAAGTTGTTATTGCTCCTAACGTTGTATAATAATGTTCATTTTTTTCCTTTTTTTCTTTTTTTTACACTGTAAAAATGCTTCCTCATTTGGAGTGTGGCTAGCTGCGTTTGTGCGCACAGAGGGTGTGCTGGCCAAGTCGTTCACTACAGTAACTTCCTGAACACTTTTCTCTGTTTTCTGTTTGCTGCAGTTCTCGCTGAGAACAACGTATGTTTCCGTAAATAAAAACAGGCTGTCTACTGAAACGCCGAATGCCTGGTAATGAACAGACTGATGGAAAATTACTCAAATGAATGTCTTCTCCCGGCTATGTGGTTATTATTTAGAGGGAAGTTATTTTACGGGCATTTTCGAGGCTTGTTTGCCTGGTCCCATTAGACTGCATTGCGAAGCAGAGTGGAGCGTTTCCCTGGGTGATCAAAGCTGAACAAAGAAAGATGTGGCCGAATTGTTCTCATTACTGATCAGCACGGTGGAAATAGTTCTGAGAGAAAAAAACGCCGTTATCCTTTAAGATCAGTTATGGGTGTATCTAATCAGGCACTGTAAGCCAGTTTAATGATTCATTCATTCAATTCAATTCAATTCAGTTTTATTCGTATAGTGCTTTTCACAGAGGACTGTCACACAGACGCTTTACAGAGTAACAGAAGGGAAGAAAAATGAGAAAGAGCCCCCAGATATAGCACGAGGTAAAAATCCAAGTGGGGAGAAAAATCTTCAAATGATGGCAAGCTAGATTGGGTTGAAGGGAAATGTAAAAAGAAACCTATCAATCAAATCCAACAGGTTGAGTCGGTAACAGTCGAGGTATTAAATGAGCAGGAGAAAGTCCACACAAAGGGATGTAGAGTATGCAGTTGAGAGGGGTGGGGGGGATGTGTCTGTAGCTCTAGGATGCGTGGAAGTGTGGGGATGAACCAGGAGAGGAGCAGGGCTGCAGCTGTACACCAGGGGTGTGAAACTCCAGTCCTGGAGGGCCGCAGTGTCTGCTGGTTTAACTCCAGTCCTGGAGGGCCGCAGTGTCTGCTGGTTTAACTCCAGTCCTGGAGGGCCGCAGTGTCTGCTGGTTTAACTCCAGTGCTGGAGGGGGCGCTGTGTCTGCTGGTTTAACTCCAGTCCTGGAGGGCCGCAGTGTCTGCTGGTTTAACTCCAGTCCTGGAGGGCCGCAGTGTCTGCTGGTTTAACTCCAGTGCTGGAGGGGGCGCTGTGTCTGCTGGTTTAACTCCAGTCCTGGAGGGCCGCAGTGTCTGCTGGTTTAACTCCAGTGCTGGAGGGGGTGCTGTGTCTGCAGGTTTAACTCCAGTCCTGGAGGGGGCGCTGTGTCTGCAGGTTTAACTCCAGTTCTGGAGGGCCGCAGTGTCTGCAGGTTTAACTCCAGTCCTGGAGGGCTGGGGTGTTTCAGCACGAGTGATGAATTTGTCTTTCGTTGGCTAAACAGTCCACACACCTTGCTTTCAAAGCCTTATTTGGCTGCTGACTGAAAGGAAACCACAAACGCCTGCAGACACTGCAGCCCTCCAGGACTGGAGTTTGACACGTCTGCTGTCCACGATTAGCGCTTTGGCGGTCCACACTAACGCTGTACAGACCGTGTCTCTTCTCCTGCCCCCGCACAGATGCCCCCACCCCCGGCGGCAGACGGAGCTTCCCCCCCTCCTTCTGGGACAGCAACTACCCGCCGTCCTCCGCACACCGGGGCCCCTGCGAGGGCGCCCCGCCCTTCTCCGTGGACGCCTACCCCTCCCCCCTGCACCCGGCCCTGGCCCAGCCTCACCCGCACCACTCTGAGTCCTGGGCCTACGCCCAGGGCCAGGCCTACGGGCCCCCCAGGCCCCTACACGAACTCTACGGCCCCGCCGGCCTGGACCCCCACTACGGAGCCCTTCTCATGCCCACCGTCAGGCCCGCCCACCTGTCCGCTATCCCCGCCCACCACTATGATGTCAACAAGCTGGACCCCGCCTCCGCCTGGCCGGGGCTCCTCCCAGCCGGTGATGTCACCCAGGCGCTGGCTCTGAACATGGACGCGGGTACGGACGGACAGGCGGCCCGGAGAACTGGGGGGTTTGGGTGGGGGGGGGGGGGGTCACAGCATACATGCTCGTGCGTGTGTGCATTTGTGGGTGTGTGTGCGTGTGTGTGGGTGTGCATGTGCATATGTGTGCGTATACGTTTGTGTGCATGTCTGTGCATGTGTGTGTGCATTTGTGGGTGTGTGCGCGTGTGTGTGTGTGTGTGTGAGTGCATCGGTTTGCGTGTGTGCGTGTGTGTGTACATGTGAGTATGCATGCCTGTGTGGCTGTGTGTGCGTGTGTACATGTATGTGTGAGTGTGTATGTGTACGTGCATGCATGCGCGTGTGCGTGCGCGCGTGCCTGCCTGTGGGTGTATGTGTGTTTGCATGTATGTGTGTCTGTGCGTGTGCGTGTGCGTGTGCTTGTGTGTGTGTGCGTGTGTGAGAGGCTGTGTCTCTCATTGTGTTCTCCTTGCTTTGTTGCAGGCCTACAGAAAGGGAAGGAGCTGTACTGGTTCTAAGCGCCTTCGCCCAAACAACCTGTCATTACCGGAGCCAATTAAGTCCCGGTCTGCTGGTCGCTCTGGCAACGCCGCCCCCTTTGTGCTCTGGTCACCCACGGAATCACCTGGGTGCCATGGAGACCCGGGAAAGCAGGAGGAAAAGAGAGGGAGAGAAAGAGAGCGAGAGATATCCACACCAAATCTGTATTTCTTTCCCAGACTTTCACAAACCGCTGCGCTGGCAGTGAAGGCAGACGGGAAGAGACATGCGGACATCCTGCGGGAATGTTGGGAATGTTGGGAATGTTGGGAATTCTGCTCAAACTAATGTTGACAGAAGGCACTTGCATGTCAAGATTTTTTTTTTTTTTTTTTTTTTTAAACCTAGTGATGTCCGGTGGAAGAAGGCATTACGGGAAATTTAAACACAACGAGACGGAGATGGAGAAACGTTTTTTCCCGTGTTACTGTTGTGTTTCTTTTTTTTTTTTTTTTAAGTGCTTATACTTGTATATTTATGTATATATTTAAAAAGACTGAATCACTGCTAGCCAAGTTCCCAGAGACGTGCGTGAGAACGTGGGGGAGGATCCCAGTTAGGACACAGCTGTGTGTGAATTCTGTTCCGCAGAAATGGAATAAAAGTGGTCTATACATGTGGTGAAGGGACATTTATCCAACCGTTTGCTCATTCTGCTCTGTCATGGGACTAACTGAGAGACTGAAATGAATTAATTTATGTCCATTAATTATCTTCAGCAGCGCGTCGGCTCAAGTTTGATGTTTTCTGATTTTGAGATTTACTCATTTTGTCTTTGAAGTTCGTGGTGATTAAAAATGTGTGTTTCTTTTCTGAGAAACCGTACAGACGGCAACAGACTGACTGACATATTGTTGTGATTATAAAGAGTAAGCAATCCGTGTTTTTATTTCCTCCTGACTCTGTTGATCCCGGCCATTCAGCGTGGCTGAGGCAGACATAGATAAGTAACTGCGTGTGAATACCTGAAGGTTTACCTCAATGCCTCTTTCAGTGAACTCGCACGCTCTGAGGTTTTTTTTTTTTTTTGCTGTTTTCTGCATTTCGCTGTTAATTACAGTGAAGTGGAGAAGAATGAAAGTTATATTTCCGTATCCTGCACATTGACACCGGAGAATGCCAAGGGAATGAATGGATTTCGTTATTTTATTATTTATAAACGCTGCATGTCCTGTGTATAATTTTTCATTTGATCTTAGATGGGTTGAAATAAATAAACTGTATGTGTATGCATGTGTGCAGCTAATTCTGTAGTGCATAATGTCATTTGGACTAAATCCTCTGCAATGATATACATTTTTTAAATAGTTAGCCCATATTATACGTACCTAACCAAAGAAAACAAATGACAAGATTACTGTACACAGTGAGCACTTTATTAGGTATTTATTAGACTTATTTTTTTAACTTATTGGTCACCTGCTGCTGTAGCCTGTCCACTTAGAGGTTTCATGCATTGTGTGTTCAGAGATGCTCTCCTGCATACCACTGTTACCAATGTGTGGTTATTTGCGTTACTGTCACCTTCCTGTCAGCTTCAATCAGTCTGGCCCTTCTCCTCTGACCTCTCTCAAGGCATTTTTACCCACAGAACTGCTGCTCACTGGATGTTTTTCGTCTTTCACACCATTCTTTGCAAACTCTAGAGACTGTTCTGTGTGCAAATCACAGGAGATCAGCAGTTTCTGAGAGGCTCAAACCATCCTGTCTAGCACCATTCCATCACCAACATTCCACGGTCAAAGTGACTTAGATCATATTTCTTCCCCAATCTGACATTTGGTCTGAAAAACAGCTGAACCTCTTCACCACATCTGCATGCTTTTATGTATTTAGTTGCTGCCACGTGATTGGCTGATTAAATATTTGCATTAACAAGCTGGTGTACAGGTATACCTAATAAATTGCTCACTGAGTGTACAATTTGTATATAATTATTGTATTTCCTACTACAGGAGGGTTTGGTGTTTGCAATTTGAGGGCCAATTATATTGGGTAATGAACATGCCGTGTACATTTTAACCAATCGTCAGTGACCAATTAATTAATTCTGACCAATTAATGCTGAATGAGTACTTGATTACTCATTCAGCCGTATGAATTTAAATACATTAAAACACAGACTATAAGCAGCAGTTGTTCATTAGATGACACAGCATTTATAATATGAATACATTCATACATTTCAGTTCGTATGCATTATGTGTAAACCTACAGCCCTAATTCAGAAGAATAACTGAACTGATTATATAATCAAGATCTGAGGCTGGAATTAAGGCCAGCGTACACACAGCTCTCCATGGCTCTGTTTTCTTGTTCCTGTTTTTTGTTTATTTTGTTGTTTTTTTTAAAGAATGTACACCTGTACCTTGTGGCTAAAATTAACGCTTCAAATGCGAGAACAAATGAGTGACAGCACAGGGTCTTTAAATGAACCTGTTTGTTCGGAGCATAATTCTGCCATATTGGTGACACCAAAACTCCGCTTACAGCCATCTTAAGCACAAGCTGAAATAGTCAAATTCTTTCTTTGGCTGAGAAGTCAAGGGTCAACTGGTGGAAAACAGAACAGTTTAAACTATAGCAAACAAAAAATGATTCACACTGAGCAAGCCAACACATCCAATGGGCGGCCGGTAGTGTAGTGGTTGAGGTTCATGACTGGGACCCGCAAGGTTGGCGGTTCGATCCCCGGTGTAGCCACAATAAGATCCCGTAACCCTGTATTGCTCCAGGGGAGGATTGTCTCCTGCTTAGTCTAATCAACAAAGCATGTCGCTCTGGATAAGAGCGTCTGCCAAAATACCATTAATGTAATGTAATGGAGGGGTAGCAGCAGTTAGGCAGAGGTGTGGAAGAGGTTCTGCAGGAGAAACGTTCTTTGTGACTGTCCAGGGGTCAGAAAGTAAAAAGTTCTGCCATGTGTTTCTTCCAGCCATGAACTGAATTCACAAATTACTGTAGTAATACCTCCTGGCTGAATAATCAAGCAAATGAACAAATCCAGGTGGCTGGAACAATATACTGGGGAGGACTTGTGAACCTGGATCTTCCCACCTGTGGAGGTCGATATAAATGATTAGAGCTTGCAGAAAATGCGTAAAATCACATCACAGTGGTGATGTGATCATAGGCCATTATAAGCCATTATAAGCAGAATGGAATTTGGCCCCCTGAAGGCTGCATTATGCATTTCTATCATCTACAGAGGTCACGTGGGGCTCATTCCAATCCCGTATTTCTTTCCTTCTCTTGCCCCTTGCTCCGCCCATCGGGAGAGAAGGAAATCAGGGAAAATTGAAAAATTTGGCAAATGGAATGTCCTCGCTTCTTCAAGCGTCAGTTGGAAGCCACGTCAGTTACAGACGTAGCAGGTGCGTAGCAGACGGGGAGAGGTGGATCCACAGGTCGACCATTTATAACGTCACGTTTTAGGAAAAAAAAACTTCCACAAAAAACTTCCACAAAAGGATCCGCTCGTATTTCCTCACAAGAAAGGAAAGATCGGGAGTTCTTAACTTCTACTTCTAGCTCCAAGAAGGAACATTTAGCAGGTTGGAATGTCTTTAAAGACGGCAGAATCTGGATCGAATTCGAGGTCGGGAGAAAGTAAGAGAAAAAAGAGTAGAAAAATAAACGTTTGGAATGAGCCTTGTCCAGTGGTTGATGAAACCTCTGTATTGTAAGAAAATGACGTCATGTGAACATCCAGTCAGTGGTGCCATCTGACTTAGCAAGCTGGCCAAGTATTAGAATAAAACAAAAAAAATTCCCTTTAGTTTATAAATAAAAATACATTTTAAAAAAAGGATTTCAAATCGAAATTAAAGTAGCATCACATGAATGCAGAAGTTCAAAATTACATTGAATTTCGGCACAGTGCAAAACCCAATTACAGCTCAGACTTGCCTTGATAACCAGGCAACAGCCACAGCCCACAACTGCTATGAATGTGCATTTGCAGGTGGTGATTTGAACTGCAATTATATCTGACCGACTTGGGAGAGACGGCTAATATCTCCATGGTGTTAAGCTGCTGATTCACATACAGCAGTGAAATCAGGACTGGTGTCCTGTTCCTCTGACTGCCTGGGGCCAGATTAAAGCCTTGTGTACACAGATATGCTGCTGAGAGACACAAAAGTACGCACGCAATGCTGGAAGTGTCCTGTAGGTAGATCAGCTATGCACAGTAGTCATGAGTTTCATTTTACCTTGCAGGAATGTGACATGTCAAGGGTGACATGGGTGTAAATTCAGTTACCCCTAGTCTGTCATATTCACCAATATTGCAGCCAGTTTGAAAGGATATGAACATACTATGCAGTAAATGTGAATCACGAGCCTTTCATTCACTATGGAGTTTTATGTAGGCCTACTCATTATAAAATACAGGTAGGTTTGTGCATGTGTGCACGTGTGCATATGCATGTTTGTTTGTGTGTGTGTGTGTGTGTGTGTGTGTGTGTGTCTGCATGTGTGTGTGTGTGTGTGAACTTGGACCCCAGGCACATAGGCCCAATTGTTAAGGATTAATAAAAGTACTTTTTAATAATTCCATAGTTTTTCCAGGATTCCACACAAATTATAGTGTAACTTTTGTTGATCTCAGTCAATATCTACGGCAGCGATGGGCAACTCCAGCCCTGGAGCGCCGCTGTGTATGTAGGACTTTGCTACCACCAGTTACCCTGGCTCAATCAGCTAATTATGCATAGGCGCCATGACCGATTACTAATTGGATAATTAAGAGCAGAAGTGATTCATTCAAGTCATTGATTGGCTAAATCAGCACACCTTGTTCTCCAGACCTTAACTGAAAGGAAATGACAAAAGCCCACAGACACTGGTGTTTTAGCTTGACACCCCTACTCTAAATCAGTGTTCCAGTCACTGTCCTGGGTCACCCCTGTTGGGCCTTTCACACTGGCAAGACTCCTTGCCGATTCCGGTTCCCAAACCTAATTTTGAACCGGCCGGCACCTGAAAAGTTGATTCTCAGCTGGAACCAAAAATAGTTGTTTTTGCCTTGCGAACCGTGATGTCATCAGTGGGCGTGTCATATTCCGCCTGCCTTGTGCATTGAGCAACGCCCTCCATTGATGATGGAGGGCGGTGGAATTTTGGTTCTGCTTAAACTGGTATGGAAGTGGGCTGGTTCGCCAGAAAGCACCAAGGTTCTGAGACAGAGACAGAGACAGAGACAGAGCCAGAACCGCGTCTGTCTGAAAGCGTCTTGTGTGTGCTGGTTTTGTTCCAGCCACAATTACAGTCCCAGAGATTTAACAAGCGGTTATTTTTTACAAACTAGGTGCGATCCATGTTTTGAGGCATTATTTACCCTGTTAAGCCATATAATGCTAGAAATAGCTTTGCAATGGCATGAATAATAAAATTCATATTGTGCTTTTTGCACGTTCTTGCAAACAATTGCATGACACTTGCATAACAAATAAAAGACTGAGGTTAATCAATAGGCTCCCAATTTGGTTGTTGAATATGTGCTTAATTTAATTTGTGATTTTTTTTCCCTTAAACATATCAGCACCTCGTTAACACTTATTTGTCTGCATTATCTATCAGATGGTCAGTTTTGGTGGCCAGCCGTCCACACTTTCACCAGTTAGGAGCCTCTTGATTAAACTCATTCGATAATATGTAAGTTAAAAATAATATATATATTTTTTTTTATTGTTTGCAATATAGCACCTTACGCACAACATGGACATGGGAATTGTATTCTTCATGTCATATATTCTGATAATATTCTCTATAATGTGGTTTATGAGGGTAGGTAATCCCTCTAAACAGGATAAGTAGCAAATTATGAAAAATCTACAGTTTGTTGTAATTACTGTATTGCAATTTTGATTGGAGTGAAAACCAGCATACACGTGGGTGCCCAATCATGTGCCTTGGAGGACCGAGGTTTTCATTCCAATCGATCGCCAGCTGATTTCTCTCATTTATTCCCTCATCACTGGTTGAGGGTGCTTAGAGAAATCAGCAGGTGTAGCGATTGGTTGGAATGAAAACCTGCATACTCTCGGCCGTCCGAGGAACATAATTGGCCACATCTGCGCTAAATTAATCTTAATTTAAAAAATAAATAAATAAATAAATATATATATTTTTAAAAAAGTCAAGTGGCAAAACTTTTTTTTCAAGGTAACCTACTATATCAACACTGCGAGTTCGTCAAAAAATTAAAAAACAGCTTGTTTTACTTTGTGGGTTTGTCAAGGTTTTCATTTTGTCAAATACATTTATTCCACGTCGACAAGGTAAAGCATTGGATTTACTAGTCATTCTTGTAGTCGCATAATAACAGCCAATAACATCTTAATTGGCTCCACCGTGTGGCCAAGACACGATACTACATGCAAGACCGGTGGCCACGTCAGGCTAACCCAACCTCACCTAACCCACGTCAACTTTTCTCAACCCAGAAATATAGGGTTTTTTTCCAGCTCCTTTCAAAAACTTCCGTTCATTTAATTTTACATTGAAAATTGAGTTATATTTTGAACAATTTTGCATATGTGGTATATTTATTTTGCTAATTTGCCTGGAATAGATTTTTGGTGAGATTAATATGTTTTGTGCCGTTTCCCTGCTAAAAGACGCATGTTTTCATTAATTTTATTTTGTATAGATATGTATGTCTTAAATGGGGAATCGCTTCACATTTCCCATTAATAAGCTCGGTCAGTCGACTGATAACACTGTTTCAATAATTGTATAGCCATCAGAACAATGTGAACAACAACCAGAACAACTAATCAAAATAAATAACTGAAAAGTTACATTTTATTCATAATTTTTACATGGACCCAAATGATGATAAGTTAAAGGGGCATTTTATTCCATCTTTCTGAAAAACCTCCCAACAATAGCATTTTTTTCCAAAGATGACTAACTGTGGGTGGTGTACCGACATCACCAAGTTGGAACAAACCTAGATCAATATATTATAGGCTTATATATGGCTCAAAATAAAATTCCCAGGTGGCACGGAGGACTGCTTAGAACTGGGCCGTTTCGCGCACTCACACTTAATTTCCTCATTCATTAAACAGCTTTAACATAAACCTTAGGAAGATCGGTACATTTTCCAATTGCTTGGGATCAAAACATCAAACATCTTTTGTCATTTCGAGTTTAAACGAGAGAGCTCGTGGGCCGAGAACTGGGAGACGCTGAAAACCAATTTCTGCTTCGAAGACAGCATTTGGCCAGTTGGTTTCAAGCCAATGTTCACGGACATACTAATGCGATTGTCGACCAAGCGCATTGTTTACAGTCGGGAACCACGGCAACATTGAATGCATTGCTCATGCCGTCGTCCCGTAACTGCTCCCGTATTTGCAGTCTTTAAAAAAAATTGATCTATATGGTGCTCGCCTCCAAACGAATCACTCTGCTCTGGTCTTAAGGCAGTAAGGATCTCATGCAATTACATATTCGGATATTTATGTTTCTGCATGGTTGGAAACGCTACGCATAACCCCAGCGTAACTTTCACGTTCCTCCAGTCCACTAGGGGGTGTTGGGGTGCCTCTGTGCACTTCCCCGCTCAGCCATGTTGAAATAGTGTCTGTGCCTGTGAACAGCGCTGAGAGCGCAAAGGAACTGCAGCCCGCCATTGTGTAGAAACCAAGCTCTATAGAGAGACAGGGGCACTTGGCTAACTCGAATAGACATTTCCTACACCCTGCCGCACTAATTAATAACTAAATTTAATACGCAGGCCCCAGGGATAAAGAAATGTCAACAAGCAGCCTTCTTGAACAGGTAAAGAAAGGCACTTTTTAAATATTTACGAGACCAAAAAAAAAAAAATCCACCGAGACGTAGTAGCAGAAACGGCAGTGACTCTCTCTCTCTGTAGTGCAGTAGGCCTGACCACCTGCCATAGGACTGACTGGTGAATATAAATATCTTTATTTTTTTTCCTTCTTTTCTTCTCATAACTCAAACCTTCATGAATCACCTGGACCCAATCCAGAGACCGAAAGGCCAAGGAAATAAAGGTAAGTTAGCAGCAAAAGTGTTTACTCCTGGGTCCGCGGTGTGTGTTGCTGCGGTTCCTTGCGTGGAGGTTGGAGAGGCTGTCGCCTTGCGTGCGCCGTGGGTCGGTGGCATTAGGCCCGTTTCCACCAGAGTGCAGCTCGCTGGCGTTGGAGAGGGTCTTCGAGCGGACCTATTTGTTTGATAATTCGGTCATTCGTCTGTGTAACTCTCGCGCGGGTTCCGTGAAAAGTCGACATTAAAACAATTTCAGTGTTTTACTTCAGACAAGTGCCTACATCTTGGTTACGCTAACTAAGGGAAAATGCAAGGAAGTGGTCTTGATGCGTTGAGCTCGCCAGTGTTGGCTAAGATAGCACGTCAATTAAGCTTGTTAGCCCAGAAAGTCAAGTCAGGTAGCTAGACAATTCGCCAACTATTAAAACGTCGCTAACAAGTTCTCGGGAGGTATCTAGCGTTAGTTGTCAGCTAGCCGCTGCATCTGCGTTTCTTTTAGCTAGCTAGCTAACTTGCCGTCTTCGCACGCCACTGCTAGCTAATTAACCTTAAACGCAGTGTTAACTGTGGGCTGTTATCAAGTTTGCGAGCGTTGGCCAAAAGCTATCACTCAACTTTAATGATTCGAGTTTTATAGACTGCTCTAGAGACGGTTTGTAAATCTATAAATTATTGCTTGACCATGAAGCCAATTCGACGTTGCCGAAACATCCTGCTAAGCTCGGTAAATGTGCTAACATTGCGTCTTAAGGAGGCCCGTTCTGCCTGGTTGTCCGCATCACACGTTGACTAGCCAGTGGACTGTTGACATCACTGTAATAAATACGGTTTATATCCGTTTTAATTTCGCATAACAGATGGCTCGCTAATGGACGCTTCTAGCCTGTTAGCCTTTGAAATGAAGAGGAACTATTGGAGGCCTCTGTCGTATAGCGATTTCATGTTGGCTACTGCCCACGTTAAGACTGGCGTTTCTGAATGACGCTGACTAACGTTTCGTGGTTTATCTTTGTTTCAATTATTCCTGGTAGGTGACTTATTGTTCAACTAATCTTAGTAGGGCATTTTAATATGGAGACCAACTACATTTGGTCCACGAACTAGCTACATTTGGCTATCCGACGTTAGCTATCCGGCGAAGTGCTGTGGCGATGGTGGCGGCAAAGCTATCAGTGATTGATTATTCCCGAACTAAAACTGTCATCTTCGCGTCGTTTGCCTTGGCGTTTTTTATCTGCCCTGATCCCACGGTCTACCGTTTGAGGGGAATTCCTGCGCGTTTCCAGCAGTGAGGTGTGGAGGCAGGATGCGAATTATGCAATGGAGGTGATGCGAACCTAACGTTAGCTGCATTTGTTGGTCACACAGGGTAGCTGCTAGCTCGCGGCATTAATCATCAGTGACTGCATTTGGATTTGCTATCTGGTCGAGATTTTAAGTGGGACCATTTCTCATCGACCCATTTTATGTGTACCCCCCCCCCCCCCCCCACACACACACACACACGTTACGATGTTCGAAGCACTTTTGTAACTCTCTGTTGCTAAATAAGCCAGAGCGCGTTCAAGTCTGCGTTTTCTTCTTTTTTCCAGTGCAAAACGGAGCTGTTAACCAAAAGGACACTTTAAATGATGATGAGTTTGAGCCCTACCTGAACACTCAGGCCAGACAGGTAAGTGTCCTACAGCGCTAAACGCGCCAGAGATGCTCTGAACCAAAGTTGGATCACCGCCCCCCCCCCCCCCCCCCCCCCCCCCCCCCCCCAAACTTACAAATGACATCACAGTGAAAGTTTTAACCTTGGTCAGCATAAGTGTACTGGGTCACTTGCAGTTCTATTCCTTTAAGGGGTTTGTTGCAGGAACTTAGTTGTTGAGGGATGGAGGGAGGGAGGAAGGAAGGAGACGTAGACTGTGAAGTTGGTCAGCTCTGGGGGTTTTCCCAAGATCCAGGGGTTTGATAAAGGGGGGGGGGGGTGATGCCTTATTTTATGAAGCAGAGGATGTCAGATATGACCCCCCCTCTCCAAGGGGCATGGTTTCTGACGCACACGAGCGTCACACACGCACACGCACACTCGTTCTTTTTGTCTTTTTTTTTTTTTTTTTTTTTTAAAGCTTTCGTGTTGGTGTTTGGAAGAGGTTTGACCCGGTTCTCTGTCATAGTGGTTCTGGCACGCTGGCATAAGTCCATAAGTAGACTCCGTGACCAAATTTAATCATAACATCTGCCCCCCCCCCCCCCAATAAATATTTTACTTAAAACGGCATTCTTTGTGTCCTCATGTTTGGCTAACCCCTTGTTTCCTGGTTAATGTTGGGCACCTTAAAGAATGCCCAGCATGTGATGGGACCAATCAGAGCAGGTATGATGTCATAATGTCAACAAGGCCACTCTTTCAGCTCTTCACATCTCCTGGACTAAAAAAAAAAAAAGCTTTAGTGTCATTAGTCCCGTTATGGGTCTGTTGGTTTAATTGTCGACCACCTTTGGTTTTAACGCTCGTCTCCCAGAATCCCTTGCAGGAAATATTTATTTCTACATAGAGCGATTGTGGATTGTTTCACAGGGAGGAGAATTGGCCAGGTATCTGGTGCGAAATGCAAACGGAAACCGTGATTGAATAACGCTGTCCTGAAAGAGAATTGTGTAGCTGGTCCTTAGAAGATGAGGTTTTTCTCGGTATGTTTTATTAATTCACTATTATTTTCACTGTTCTAGAACATTGCAGTGGTTGTTGCTTCGGCATTAGAACGTCCGTTCTAGAGCATTCCACTCGCAATGCATTTGTGATCTTAGGCCAGTGTTTCCCAACTCCATTCCTCGGGGCCCACTTGCCAGAAGGTTTTTGTTGTAACCAGTAGCTCACACACCTGATTGAACTAATCAAGGGCATTTTTGTGGTTTGATTGGTTCAATCAGATGTGAGTTACTGGTTACAACAAAAACCTTCTGGCATGTGGGTCCCGAGGACTGGAGTTGGGAAACACCGTCTTAGCCCTTTAAGTGCGGCGCAGCATTTGAAGTTTTCCGTCTGTTTTAAAAGACAGACGGCCCCCCGTTTGGTCGCCCTGCCCGGCCTGGCTGTGGCGTGACCGTTCTGGGGTCTCATCCTCGTGCTTTCTCTGTTAAAAGTGGGGCCAGTGTCCCGTGCGGGGACTGGATTTTCTCCCGTCTCTGGTATGTGCCGTTCCCTTTGTTGCGAGACCCCGCCACTCTGTCCCAACAAAGCGAATCAGTGGTGTGAAAGCGTACAGTAAGCCCCAACTGGGTCAAGGCATCGGGGAGAGGGGAGGTCCGGGCTGGCTTCTCGGCTCTTCGGGAGGTTTTTGGCCTTGGGACCGATCCTTCCCACATCCCACTTGTGTGTGTGTGTGTGTCGCAAAAAAAAAGAAAAAAATTGTGAAAGATGTTGTCTTGATGCAGTCAACCAATAATAATAATCCAATAATGAATGAATATATTTCATATATTTTATTTTGGAGACTTGCTTGGCGAACAGGATAAAACGATAGTGTCGTAAACTCTATTCTGCTCCAGAGTAACGTAGCGTGGTTTGGGCAGTGTCTTATTCAGGGTGCGCGCTTGCTTGCAGGTTTGCTCTGGTAACTGGTTCTTCTCTCCTCCCCCCCCCCCTCCCAGAGCAATGCCTACACGGCGATGTCGGACTCGTACATGCCCAGCTACTACAGCCCGTCCATCGGCTTCTCGTACTCGCTGAACGAGGCGGCGTGGTCCACGGGCGGCGACCCGCCCATGCCCTACCTGGCCTCCTACGGACAGCTGAGCAACGGCGAGCCCCACTTCCTGCCGGACGCCATGTTCAGCCAGGCGGGGGCGCTGGGGAGCAACCCCTTCCTGGGGCAGCACGGCTTCAACTTCTTCCCCGGCGGCGTGGACTTCTCGGCCTGGGGCAGCGGCGGCTCGCCGGGCCAGACCTCGCAGAGCTCGGCGTACGGCAGCAGCTACGCCTACGCGCCCAGCTCGCTGGGCGGCGCCGTGATGGACGGGCAGTCGCCCTTCGGCGCCGCCGCCAACGAGCCGCTCAACAAGGCGCCGGGCATGAACAGCCTGGACCAGGGCATGGCCGGGCTCAAGATCGGCGGGCCGGCCGGCGACATGGCGCCGAAGGTGGTGGGGTCCGGTCTCCCCGGGGGCGGGGCGGGCGGGGGCGGGGGCGGCGGCCCCCTCAACCCGGTCACGGGCGCGCCCAGCATGCCGCCGGTGTCCATGGCGCCGGTTAAGCCGGCCTCCTGGGCGGACATCGCCAGCAAGCCCGCCAAGCCCCAGCCCAAACTGAAGGCCAAGGGCGGGCTGGGCGGCGGGAACCTGCCCCCGCCGCCCATCAAACACAACATGGACATCGGCACCTGGGACAACAAGGGGAGCGTTCCCAAGGCCACCGCGCCCCAGCAGGCCGTCGCCGCGGCCGCCGTCGTCCCCAGCAACGGGCAGCCGCCCAACCAGGCGTCCCCCCAGCCCGGCGGCATGGCGGTCGGCTCCCCGCAGCTCCCCCTCACAAACGGCCAGCTGCCGCCCCCTGGTGGACAGATCGGGCAGCACCACCAGCAGCCCCCTCCTCCTCTCCCTGGCCAGCCTCTGCTGCCCCCCCAGGGCCCCCCTTCCTCCGCGCAGCCCGCCCCGCCCACCCGCTGGGTCCCGCCCCGTAACCGCGCCAACGGCTTCGGCGGGGACGCCGGGGGCGGGGGGGCGGGGGCCGGGGCGGGGCTCGGGGGGCAGTCGCCGCCGAACTCGGGCGGCGGGGGCGGCGGGGCGGCCCCTCCCTCCTCCGCGCCCTCGGAGCCCCACCCGGTCCTGGAGAAGCTCCGCCTGGTCAACAACTACAACCCCAAGGACTTCGACTGGAACCCCAAGCAAGGGCGCGTCTTCATCATCAAGAGCTACTCGGAGGACGACATCCACCGCTCCATCAAGTACAACGTGTGGTGCAGCACGGAGCACGGCAACAAGCGGCTGGACGCGGCCTACCGCTCCACGGCCGCCAAGGGCCCGCTGTACCTGCTGTTCAGCGTCAACGGCAGCGGGCACTTCTGCGGCGTGGCGGAGATGCGCTCGCCCGTGGACTACAACACGTGCGCCGGCGTCTGGTCGCAGGACAAGTGGAAGGGCCGCTTCGACGTGCGGTGGGTCTTCGTCAAGGACGTGCCCAACAGCCAGCTGCGGCACATCCGCCTGGAGAACAACGAGAACAAGCCCGTCACCAACTCGCGCGACACGCAGGAGGTGCCCCTCGACAAGGCCCGGCAGGTCCTGAAGATCATCGCCGGCTACAAACACACCACCTCCATCTTCGACGACTTCTCCCACTACGAGAAGCGGCAGGAGGAGGAGGACAGCGTGAAGAAGGTAACGAATACAAATAAATAATAAATAAAAAAAACGACTGAAATACGAACCCATTTTACCCAACCTATTTACCAAAAATAAACCACCCAAAAACCTCCTGTGTTGCCAGGAAGAATAATCTACATGACATGGCTCAGGCAGTAAGAGCAGTCATCTGGCAGTCGGAGGGTTGTCGGTTCGATCCCCTGCCCGGGCTGTGTCAGAGTGTCCTTGAGCAAGACACCTAACCCCCAAATGCTCCTGATGAGCTGGTTGGTGCCTTGCATGGCAGCCAATCGGTATCGGTGTGTGAGTGTGTGTATGAATGGGTAAATGAGAAGCATCAATTGTACAGCGCTTTGGATAAAGGCGCTATATAAATGCCAACCATTTACCATTTATCTAGGCTTTCGGTGCGTCCGCTGGGTAGGTCTGGGTCCTGAAAAGAGCCAAAATGGCTGACAGGTTGACAGGTTGCTGGAGACTCCTGTGTGAGGACAGGCTCCACACCTGCAGGTTGGCGCACGGTTGGCTCGAGAGTCGCCCAGGGTTTTATACAGAGCGGGTTTGACAGTTTTTTGTTTTCTTTTTCCCATTGTGGCACATCAGCGCCCCCCACTGGCTGTTCACGCACCTGCGGGCCCAGCCGTCGAGCGGCCTCATGGGACTCATTTCAGTCGCTTATTTTTCCACCCTCCTTCCCTTGCCTCCTTTCCTTGCTCCTAGAGGAGGGCAAGGAGAGGAAGCGAGAAAAGGAGGTGGAGGATGTGAGTTAGGCGCACGGAATGTCCTCGCTCCTTCGAAAGTCAGTTGCAGACGTGGCAGATGTGTGTGTGTGTGTGTGTGTGTGTGTGTGTGTGTATGAGCGCGTGCTTGTGTGTGAGCGCGTGCGTGTGTGCGCACGCTGTGTCTGTGTGTGTCTGTGTCTGTGTCTGTGTGTCTGTGTGTCTGTGTCTGTGTCTGTGTCTGTGTCTGTGTCTGTCTGTGTCTGTGTCTGTGTCTGTGTGTGTGTGTGTGTGTGTGTGTGTGTGTGTGTGTGGTGGACTGTGGTGGACTGTGGTGGGATGACATCACACGGTTTGGAGGGAAACGCAAGCTCCTCTGCCCTTTCCCGAATTAAGCTTAAATAAATACGTATTGTGTACATAAAGGTCAATGTGATAAAATTGGTGCTTCTGTTTTCCTTAAATAAAATACGAACTTGGGCTGCTTCCCATCTGAAAATATTGTTCGGAGAGCACTGTGGAACATACTACAGACCCTGTGTTTGGATGTTGGATGAGGCAGTTCTGCGAATGGGTTCCTTGGATTGCTTTATTGCTCTTGGGAAGCAACATCCTGGTCTGGTGTTGGTTTGTGAGTGAGACTGAGTCTCAACTGAGTCTCGACTCTCAACTGACAAATTTTTATTAAAAAAAACTAATAATAATAATAAACTCCCCCCCCTCAGAACGCCCCCCCAAACACCTGTAATCAGGAAAGGCTTGGCGCAGCATCAGCTGAATGCCAGGCTTCTATTTTTTTATTTATTTGTTAACATAATCGGAGGCGGTACAGATGGTGCAGTGGGTAGCACTGCCGCCTCACAGCAAGGAGGTCCTGGGTTCGAATCCCCGTCGGCCGGGGCCTCTCTGTGCGGAGTTTGCATGTTCTCCCCGTGTCTGCGTGGGTTTCCTCCGGGTACTCCGGTTTCCTCCCACAGTCCAAAGACATGCAGGTTAGGCTGATTGGAGAGTCTAAATTGCCCATAGGTATGAGTGTGTGAGTGAATGGTGTGTGTGCCCTGCGATAGACTGGCGACCTGTCCAGGGTGTATTCCTTCCTTTCGCCCAATGTATGCTGGGATAGGCTCCAGCCCCCCTGCGACCCTGATCAGGATAAGCGGGTTCAGATAATGGATGGACGGATGTTGACATAATCGACTCCCATTCAGCTGAGCGATTGATGTCTCAATGTCGATAATTTTGTAGAAAGCTCTTTACCCAGTGAGCCCGGGACAGGGAGTGTGACGGCTTCCACTTTTATTCCAGCGTCTTATTAGCTGCAGTGAGACCAGCCGGCCACGCGCCGTTTGGAACTGCCATTCGAAATGAGTACTCCGGGACGGCGTGGAATATCTGGTGCGGTATTGGATAAGGTTACTGCCACTCGGTTCCCAAACTGATGTGCAGTGGAGGCAGTCCCAAAACGTGTGCGTGAAGGTGCCGCCGGACTCCCGGATGGGAGGGCGAGCGAGCGAGCTTCCAGACGTCACATTTTCCAAGTGCTACTTATGTTCTGTGAAGAGAGGTGTAGTGCGTGAGCTGGTGGCCAGGATTTTCTAATACACGTGAAAGATTGCTCCAAATGGTAACCCAAGGAAATTTCATCATCATTCGTGGATAGTTGTGTATCCCAAATTGATTGCGTTGCAAGGGGTCTGTGTTATCTGTGTTGCCGGCCGAGATTAAGCCCCTTGTTCCGTTCCTCCTGTCCAGCGTGGCATGTATTGCATGTGTAGGATTGAGTCTTAAAGGTACAGTCGGTCATTTCGGACTTCTAACGGTCAAGGGAGGAGTAGCAGCAACAAGCGCCTTCAAAGCACAACCACTGTTTATCCTCTGTGAACGCTCTGATGTTGAAACGCCATTGGCTGTGGCAATTAGGACCAATTTCCAACCAGTGAGCTTGAATTGTCGTACATTTATACAATGTTTTGGTACAGAGTGTCACTCTGTCGACTGTATTTTGAAACCCGAATTTAAGGACTGTAAACACAGGCAGAGGGTGAATCAACATGTCAGTGAGCCTTTTTCAATGATAGGAAGGGATTTGCAATGGTATTGTAACAATGTTTGTAAGAATTGCACCTTTAACTTCGTACTAACAAGCTGGCTGAACGTTTCCCTCCCCTACGCACTGACATCTGTAGAACTCACCTCAACTTTCATAAGCTAGTTCCTCTCTTTGTATGAGACTTGTGTTTTGGCTTGGCTGCTAGTTTTGTGCTGCAGTTTGATTGTGCAGTGTGTTGTGTTTGTGTCTGCGTGGTTGAGTGTGTATGCGTTCACAAAGATATGATGCAACTGTGACGTTAAATTATTCATGAAAATAAATAACCCAGAAGAAAGTGAGTGTGTTGCCCTCGTCAGTGAATATTGTAAAACGTCTATAAATAGTGTGTTGGTAGTCTTCAGTTTGGCGAAGTCTGGTTCCTTATATGCGGTGTCTGCTGTCACTGGGGGAAAACGAGCAGGTCGTAGGTTACTGTGGGGGGGAAACCAGCAGGGCGTAGGTCGCTGTGGGAGGGAAACCAGCAGGGCGTAGGTCGCTGTGCCGGCTGCTTGGAGGTGCTGGTGCGTCTTTCTGCCTGTCAATGCATTTGTGTCCGGATGTCTTTCGTGGGGGCTGCTGTGTTAATTAGCCTTGTGGTGACGACACCTGCCTTTATCTCGCCGATAACGCTGTGGAAAATATCGATGGTGTTATGAATTATGGCTGCGGGGCTTTCTGCCGCAGAGCTGAGGAGTGAGGGGACGACCACAGCTCTGCTGAAGCGAGAGGAGGCGCAGGAAGTGGAGGACAGGAAGTGTTTACGAACCAAGTTTATTTAGGTTCGGCACCACGGCGGGGCAGGAGCCACGTTCGCCTCACAGCAAGGAGGTTTTGGGTTCAAATCCTGGCTGGCAGGTGGGGGTGGTGGTGGGGGGGGGGAGGGTGGGTGGGTGTCTGTGTGTCTGTGTGTCTGTGTGGAGTCTGCGTGGAGTCTGCATGTTCTCATGCCTGTGTGGTTTCCTCCCACAGTCAAAAGACATGAGGGGGGTAATGGGGCAATGGTAGGCCAACCTACCCTGCTTTAGTACAGGTTAAATATAAAAAAAAATTTAATCGGATGTAAAACCTTATTCAGGTTTTAACGGTTCTTACCCCCGTCATCTCGGCCTCCTGGTCCTGCTGAGAGAAGCACGCTGCTCTCTCGCGTCACTACTGTCGGCTCCGGTGTGGGCGGTTCATCCCCCTGGTTTCACTCGGTTCCCGACCAACGCGGTGTTTAATTTTTATAATATGGCGGCGCCCCAAAAGTGCCGTTCTGCGGAATCAAAACGCCCGTGGCGAGTCACCGATACTTCGTCCATATTCGGTCTACAGGCTGTTGTGCTTGCCCCTGGGGTGAGGCTGTCCTGTCCGGGTTGTAGCCCCCTGTTCCTAACCCTGCAGTACCGGGCTGCATCCTGTAGGGGGCGGTAATCCCCAGGGTCTGGGGTCCACTGCCTTGTGTAACCACACGCTCCGCTTCGTATGTGTATAAATAAGGGTTTGCCCTGTGAAAACGGTGGGCGGTTTGAAAGTTCACCCTCATCCTCCTCTGTGTTTTAGTTTAGTCTCCCGTGACGGTGGGGGAGGTCTGGGGTTTTAACAGTCCCATGCTCGCAACGCGGGTATGGTCGTCGGTTGCAAGATTATGTTCCGGAACAATTAAAGCGCCGGCCATAGCTACAAGCCATATCTGAACTAGGTTATAAGTGGCGGCTCCTTGGTCTCATATTTGGAGGTTTAGACCGTGTCAGCGGGGGGTAGTGGTCGGAGGTTTGAGGTTAATCGGGCTGACGAAATGGAGAACGAAATGACAAAGCAAAATATTGCTCGGTCTCCTCTGTTGTAGGCAGTCGCTGTGTGTGGAGAATGTTTCTTGCTGGAGCACTTGAGATAGAAATGTTTATTCTGCGTATTGTATGGTAGATCCTGCTGGTATGCTTTCTACTACAGGCTGCTAAGGGGACTGCCCCACCTTACATACAATCCCTGATCACTCCCTACTCCCCAGCTAGACCACTCCGGTCTGCCAGCTCTGGTCGCCTTACGGTTCCCTCTCTACGTGCACCTGGCGGTCGAGCTGCACGCTCACGCCTGTTTTCCGTTCTGGTTCCTCAGTGGTGGAATGACTTGCCTACCACTGTCAGAACAGCAGAATCCCTCCCCCTATTTCGACGCAGACTCAAAACCCACCTTTTCAAACTCTACCTTAGTCCTCCCTCCTGATTTCCCCTGCCCCTCCTTTCTGATATCCCTATCCTTGTCTAAACCCCCCCCCAAAAAAAAAAAAAAAAAAAAAATGCACTTATGATGACAAGTTTCTGGATGTGATGCTCTGACTTATGGTAGAACCTGTGCACTTGTAAGTCGCTTTGGATTAAAAGCGTCTGCCAAATGACTAAAATGTAAATGTAAATGTACTACTCGGGTGAAGGTCATGAGAACGCAACAGCAATATATTTGGGCCCTTATAATGTATTTTTCTAACACGTTAAGGGCTTTAAGGTGTGTGGTGTGTGGTCGCTGTGTGACGTAGCTGAAAGTCTTCGATCCCGTCGGGATGTTTGGGGAAGCGATGGGCGGAACGCTGGAGCAGTGCTTCTTGTTGCCGGGAAACGCTGAATCAGAACCTGGAATTATGGGATTCTTACAGTTCTGTTATTGTAAACGATGCACTGGTGCTCTTTCAGAGCGCCGGGGTAGGATGGGGGGTTACTTCAGGGCAAATCTACATTGTAAAGTAATGGCTTCATGCTTAATGTGTCTGGATGGATACCTGGTTTTACTTTAATGTGTAAAATATATAAGTTGCTTAGTAAAGTTATAATAGGCGTGTGACCAGTTAACTGAAACTCGGTTGTACACGTTGACAAACACCTGCGAACCAATAAGGTTTCATTTTTTATTTTTATGGGGCTGTAATATTACTGTATTCAATGTAACCATAATATCAGTTTCTTATTGTAAATGTAGCTTTAAAAAAAAAAAAAAAGGATAGAATCGTAGTTTATATATGTTAAAACACGATTGCCACTGATATCTTCAAGATGTCGGTCTTGAACACACCCATGTGATGTTTGACATGCTCATTGCTGCCACACCCATGCGTGTCATAACAACGTGTGTGTCAGTCTCAACTCTCAACCTGGGAAAACACCCGTGTGACGTGTTTCACATGGTCGTTGTGTACGAGTGTGAGTTCGGAACTTTTTTATTTTTTATACTAGTAGGATACACTAATATAGAATTGAGGTGTAGTTCCACTTCATGCCCTGCAGGGGGAGTTACTGCTCCTGACGGGATGAGTTCACTCCAGGTCAGGAAGAGGTTTCCCGCTCAGATCCAGCTGCTGCTGTTCATTTTCTGTGAAACTCTGTGAAACTCCTACATACCTGTCACTTTGGGGATTTTGAAGATGCCAACAAAAACTTTATGAATTTAGTTTAAAAAATAAAAATAAAAATAGGCCCATGTAAAATTGTGCTGTCATTGTCTTTGGTCTAAGTAACTAAGTTGAATATATAATGCCATGAAATGGCTAGTGTGTTTTGTTTTGGAGGAGGTGCCCTGTCCAGAATGGACTGTAGTGGATTAGGACGGCCCGTTTCTGGCTGCGCAGTTAATTTCCCCAAAATAATAATAATGGTCTGCTCTAAAACGAAATTAAGTTCAAGCGTTCTCCTGTTTCAATGCCCGTTTCAAATACAAATAAAAAAATAAATGCATAATGTGTTAATGAGCAATAGTGACTAATGACCTAACGTCTGCTCTACCAAGTCGTGGAAAGGGGAAATTGTTTTCTGTATTTAATGCAATCGGGCCGACAAATAAGACGAAGGTTGTGGAACGTAGACGTACTTTTGAAGCTCCGAAGAGAAGCAATGGCAACCCTTCAGTCTGATGACCCCCCTCAAATCACACGCTGTTTTCATCCGTGTTTGTCCAGGACTCCTGGAGCCGCTGTTCCCAGACTGATGAACGCAGGCGGTGGTGGTTGTGTTTTCACTGCCTCTTAGTGTGACTGTGGCTCTGTTGGTGATAGCTGGCAGTGTTGTAACAGCCGCAGGATGTATTAGGTGTACGTTTGAAAAACATTGCAAAAATTACCCTCTTAAAGGTACACTTGGTAAGACTTTGTGTTAAAACCTTGTTACAAGACCATTGTGTATCCATTCCTATCATTTAAAAAGGCTCACCGACATGTTGACTCGCCCTCTGCCTGTGTCAGGCCGGCGCTCCGTTACCAAAACATGGTATAGCTGTACAATAATTCAAGCTCATTGGTTGAAAATTGGTTCTAGTTGCCACAGCCAATTGCGTTTCAACATCAAGACCGTTCGCAGAGAAGGGGGAGGGATGAACAGTGTTGTGGTTTGTTGCTGCAATTTCTCTCTCGACCGTTAGAAGTCCACAATGACCTATTTTACCTTTTAACTGTTCTTTCTGAAACGCTCAACAGCCCTGGCTTGCTGTGCTAACAACTTTATTGACTTAAAATGACTTCGTTTCAGACATCTTGACGAAGCACCGAGGTGCCAGAGGCCCCCCCCCCCCTTCCGCTCCGCATGTTGCCAGATTGCGATAAAATCCTCCCTGTGTCAGTAGAGATGCTCACACTCTGGTGGGAGTGTTCTGGCGGGCCACGCTAGGGTGGGTAGTGGAGTTGGTTCTCCTGCTTTAGACGGAGAACCTTGCGAGCCCGATTCCAGGTGCTGTAGCCCTTCAAGACCCCAGGAAGTGAACGGTTAAGCTTTTCATGCTCCCTCCCACCTCCGCATGAAAAAATCTCCCCGAAAAAAATCCCAAAATGGTGTTGATATGACCAATAGTGTGCCGTGGTTTTGTGTATTTAACCAATCGGGGACAACGGTTTTGCTTTTTAGGAGGTAGTTAAAGGTGAACTCGATGACCTTTGACCCTCAGTTACCCATGTACTCCTGCAGGTGGAGGTTCAGGGAAGTGACCCGTACACTGGTAACCCAGGAAACCCCAGCCGGAGCCACTACAGACTGCAGGTGAGTGAACTGGGAGAGGAGGGTCACACACACACACACACACACACGCTCTCACACACGCTCTCACACACACACACACACACGCACACACGCTCTCTCTCACACACACACACACGCACACACGCTCTCTCTCACACACACACACACGCACACACGCTCTCTCTCTCTCTCTCACACACACACACACACACACACACACACACACACACACACACACACACACACACACACACGCTCTCTCACACACGCTCACACACACGCTCTCACACACACACACGCTCTCTCACACACACGCTCTCTCACACACACGCTCTCTCACACACACGCTCTCTCACACACACGCTCTCTCTCACACACACGCACGCTCTCTCACACACACGCTCTCTCACACACACACTCACACACGCTCTCTCACACACACTCTCACACACGCTCTCACACACGCTCTCACACACACACACACACACACACACACACACGCTCTCTCACACACACACACACGCTCTCTCACACACACACACACACACACACACACACGCTCTCTCACACACACACGCTCTCACACACACACGCTCTCTCACACACACACACACACATGCTCTCTCACACACATACGCTCTCACATTCACTCACACACACACATTCTCCTCCAATGTCCTTTTTTTTTTTTTTTTTTTTTTTTTTCATCAGCAACGTTTGGCTGCCTTTGTTGAAGTAAATGACAAAATGGTGGTTGCTTGGAGACAATCCTGTTTTTAATACCCAGAACTTACCAATGTACCGCTAATGAAAACACTTATCTGCTACGCAGTTGTGCTGACTTCACCCAAGAATATATCCTCCTTTTAAAAAATAAAATATAATAATAATAATAATAATAATTTCCTCATTTCAAAGTTCTGCTTTACTGCTGCAGCGCCCCCTTCTGTTCAGGAGAGTTCAGGACACCCATTCTCTCGTAGATTTGTTGGTTAGTGAAATGTTCAATGAAGGATGTTAAAAGTCTCTCTCTCTCCCTCTCCCTCTCCCTCTCAGGATCGCCAAGGACGTGCCAAGTAGCTCTGGCCACGCCCCCTTATGGACTGCCATGACTCCTCCCACTTCCCCCCTGCATCCAGATCTTTTCACAAATTAAAAAAGAAAAAAACAACAAAAAGTTTAACCAGGGACACACGAAAAGGAAAAAAAAACAAAACTTAAAAAAAAAAAAAAAAACTAAATGAAGACTCTTTCTTGATTTCTGTTGACTTTAAAGACTTACTTTGAACTTGTAGTAAAAATAAAAGAAAAAGGAAACAATTATTCATAGGACTACGAAAAAAAAAAACTTAAGAACGATTCTATAGCATCCTTAAGTGATCCAGTCATTTTTCTTTTTGTCCACCCCCCCCCCACCCCACCTCGCTCCTCCCCCCCCGATCACCACGTATCTTCCCCTTCTTATTCCCCTCTTTCCTCCCTCGCTTCTTATTTTTAATGGAAGCAGTTTCACAGATGAAGGGCAAGGCTGAATAAAAACCTGGAGTGGGATCTTTGGCGCCCTCTCCTGGTGCCTGGAGCTCACTGCACTGTGGAGGAGGGGCTGGTTTTTTTTTTTTTCTGTTTTTGTTTTTGCGGAGTTTGTCTTTTGCCCCTTCCCCTTCAGAACCCCCCCCCCCCCCCCCTGATTTTTATTTTTTATCCTTTTTTTTTGAGGAGATTTGTTTTGTGCGTTGCGGGCGGTGGGCCACGTGGTCTCCGATGGACCTCGCTACATCAACGAGCCAGGAAGTGACATCGCCTTCCGGAAAACGATCCTCTTGCTAACCTACACCCCCCTCACCCCAATCCAACAGGGAAAAAAAAAAAGAAAAGGAAAAAAAAAAAACTAATATGGAGAAACTGTTGAATGCTTGGGGTCCTGAGTTCATTTTTATGTTGTTTTTTTGGGGGGGGGGCAGGCGGGGGCACTAAAAGCAAATGGGAATGAGAAGAGTTGTTAAGTTAGTCTTGGTCCTGTATGATTTTATAGTGTATAAATGGCCTGTTTTGCTGTCTTTCTCTTGTTGCTATGGGCTGCTTTCTTTCTTTATTCATTTTTTTGTTTCGTTTTCTTGCTCTTCCATTTAAGTCCTCCGCAAGATGAGGGGGGGGGCCTTGGCACTCTCCTCCCCCCTCCCCCCCACCTCTCTCCCCCTCTCCTTCTCCCCCCCCCCCCCCTTTCTCTCTCTATTAATCAGTTCTGTGTAATAAATGTGACATCATTATTCAGCAGTAGTCTCGTGTGCGCTTTCCCCTTGATTGACAGCCAGTGTGTGTTTGTGATGCGGTGTTAACCCCGCCTCATTTACCGGGGCGGAGGTGGGGGGGGGTGCGGGCGGGCAGGAGGGGTGGTATGAAATGAAGTATGTGTTATACCCCATCTGCGTACACCTGTATCATTGTGGTTAAGGTGCACGACTGGGACCCGCAAGGTCGGTGGTTCGATTCCCCCAGTGTAACCGCAATAAGATCCGCTCAGCCGTTGGGCCCGTTGCTCCAGGGGAGGATCGTCTCCTGCTCAGTCTAATCAACTGTATGTCGCTCTGGATAAGAGCGTCTGCCAAAATGCTGTTCATGTAATGTGTGCTGCGGAGCAAGGTTACGAGATTGGCGAGCCACCCTGGGTTTTTCATGCTATGACGCAGCGTTACTGTAAATCCGGGTATGTTGCCCCCAGGGGTCCGGCCATCTGCTTGAAACGGACAAAAGCACCGCCCTTTGACCAATCAACTCCTTGGAAACGGACACCTCTGCAGGTCACTCCTGTAGAGATCGAGGGAGGGGTGCTGGGCAGGGGCCAAATTAATCCTCGGACTTTCTCTGGTTGCACTATACAAAGAAATGTAAGATGGATTCGCGACGGGAGAGAATACATTTGCCGACATAACGCAGGCTTGCTGAACCATATGTAAATATCTGCCTCCCTTAATTATAAGATTCTTGAGTTTAAGAATAAACTTCAGGCATAGTTATTTTAAATATGGTTGGCATTTATATAGCGCCTTTATCAAGATAAATATCTTGTCTTGTATCAGGTTTGAAGTTTTAGGAGCTCTAGAATGTGTAGCCTATATTCCCAACAATTTGTGAGAGAAGATTTATCCATTACAAAGACAATTTATTTATTTTTTTATTTTTTTGACTAACAAATGTACACTATTAGCCATTGTTTCTAGCCCTTGTTTCTGGTATAGCTGGTGGAATCGCTGTTAATTTCTGCTATTGCCCTGGTAGCATTTCATGTTCTTTGTAGCCGTACGCTGGCCTGTAGCGTAGTGGTTAAGGTGCATGACTGGGTCCCGCAAGGTCGGTGGTTCGATCTCCGGTGTAGCCACAATAAGATCCGCACAGCAGATGGGCCCTTGAGCAAGGCCCTTAACCCTGCATTGCTCCAGGGGAGGATTGTCTCCTGCTTAGTCTAATCAACTGTAAGTCGCTCTGGATTAGAGCGTAAATGTGACCGCCTTCGTAGCACCGGCTCGCTCGCTGGCACCTGCTTGGTTTTGTGAAGCCAGGTAACGCCGAGAAACCCTGGGTATGTTCTACCGGCTTCATAGTGCACCCCCTGGAGCACCTTCTGCCGTACCTTCCCTCCAACCACTCTCCGCTCACGGGGTTGTCTTTTCGAAAACATCGCCGTTTTGTCAGGGGCCGGGGTAAAACTCTACTGCTGCCCGAAAGGAATTTCTGGTGCGGGTCACGATCGGTGGGCGTCCCCCGCCCACCGATCGTGACCCGCACCAGAAATTCCCGGTAAACGTGTGTCTGCCGGTTTAACTCCAGTCCTGGAGAGGGCGCTGTGTCTGCAGGTTTAACTCCAGTCCTGGAGAGGGCGCTGTGTCCGCAGGTTTAACTCCAGTCCTGGAGGGGGCGCTGTGTCTGCAGGTTTAACTCCAGTCCTGGAGGGCCACAGTGTCTGCAGGTTTAACTCCAGGCCTGGAGGGGGCGCTGTGTCTGCAGGTTTAACTCCAGTCCTGGAGGGGCCGCAGTGTCTGCAGTTTTAACTCCAGGCCTGGAGGGGGCGCAGTGTCTGCAGGTTTAACTCCAGTCCTGGAGGGCCGCAGTGTCTGCAGGTTTAACTCCAGTCCTGGAGGGCCACAGTGTCTGCTGGTTTAACTCCAGTCCTGGAGGGGGCGCTGTGTCTGCAGGTTTAACTCCAGTCCTGGAGGACCGCAGTGTCTGCGGGTTTAACCCCAGTCCTGGAGGGCCGCAGCATCTGCAGGTTTAACTCCAGTCCTGGAGGGGGACCAGTGTCCGCAGGTTTAACTCCTGTCCTGGAGGGGGTACTATGTCTCTTGTTTTTTCTTTCTACCAGCTGCCAGTGTAGGGCTTGTGGGCCGAAGCTTTGAAATCCAGCTGGTATTGCAGACCTCCAGGACTGCAGGTTGAGATGCTTGTTGTGAGACTGTTTGTTTGAAATCCTGCTTCCCTCCCCCACCCTCTCTGCTAGTCTGTATGATGTTGAGAAATCACTTGACAGGTAAACACTGCACGTGTGTGTGTGGGGGTGGGGGGGCAAAAAAGTTATTAAGTATTTATCAAATACCCTTTCTCCCTGGGTAATTCACTGAACAATTGGTGCTACTGGTTGGTCTGACAGCTCAGTGGGCTAATGGTGAATTTTTACCAGGGAGGTAGGCCATTTTTATGTGGTTGTCAGTTTTGGCCATGGCTTTAGGTCTTTTCATGGCGTGTGTGTTGTGGCCTGGCTAGACAAGCGTTGGAAAAGGGGATTCCGTGTATTATTGCTTTGATGGAAATTGTTATGATTTCAGCGTGTGATTATTTCTCCAAACTGCCCATATCCAACTATTTAGGCCTAAATTCCATGTTTTGGGTTTTGTTCTCAGTCTTAAAATTTTTTTTTTTTTGCAAGTGGTTCGCAAAAGGAGAAATTATACCATCATTTCCATTTACCATCTGTTACGCAGTCATTGTGACATTTGTGGCTGTCGACTGCCGATTGCCGGTGATCTGACTGCAAGAATTCATGACCGTCATGTACGGTCAACTCCATGATGTTTGAGACACGTATGTGTCATTTGGCTCTGTATTCCACAATTTTACATTTGTAGTCGAAACATTTCACAAGTGCACATTCTCAGCTTTTTAAAAGGTCATCTATGATCGATACATTTTGGTTTCACCACGTAGAAATTACAGCACCTTTTTATACATCACCCCATTGCACAGAATCGAATCGGATAATTAAGTTCGGTGACAATACGGTTTAACGCGCCTAGTTAAGGAAAACTCATTTCGTGCTACTTTCAGCCCAGTCTGTTAAAGCCCCCCTTAGTCACACACACACACACACACATAGTATATTTGTAACAAAAAGCTTTGTAACTGGCACGAAGTGTGTTGCAAGTAACGCAGAAGTAGTGCGTTTAACACATCCTTCTGGAAGAGGGTGTGTGTGCTGGGGGAAAGAAACTCTTCAGCCTATGTGTGATGAGAAGTCGCAGCTGCTACACGTCATCAAGGTGAGTGCTATTTACGGGTGGCCGTTTGAGGGCGTAGTCGGCGAAACCGCTTTGAGATTATGTAATGGTTTTTTTTGTTGGTTTTTTTTGCCTCATCGCGCGTCATTCGAAAAGGAAAATCCTTTATGCCAAAAACAATTATGTGTAAAGGAAGAATGGGCGTATTCAACAATGGAAATTAGTCCTGTCATATTAGTTTTTTTTTTTACTGTCGGTTGGGGTAATGGCCCTTTAGAAGCTTCTTCAAACATTCGCTGCGTCGAACTGATGTCAGGTGTTTGTAGCCTAGTTTTCCCGGACCTCACTGCCAGAATTTCTGCCTGCATAACCGTCTTGCTTTCAAATGGCGTGCGCTTCGACGCCTACATCATGTCAACCCAATGTATAAGACTGCACGGCTGCCTCGACGTTCAAATGGCCGTTTAAAATGTAACGTTACATCTATTCTATTCGCAGTTTTTAATCGGTTCTTCTTTTATTGACTCCAATGAATCTAGTCAATACGCAGACATTCTTCGCTCACGAAGCTGTGATTCAGCATCTGTCCAGCAGGTGGAAGCAAACTTACGTGGATTTGTTTAGTTTCCCATCGTCAGATCGCACCATGTGTGTTTATTTGTTTAATTTTACTAATGGCGGGTACTAATTAGGGGGTGCCGCAGGGGTAGGCCACTCTCTCTGGTAAAGAAAGTGAAAAATACGCGTATGTTATTGGTTCTTAAATTGTGAACTTTTGTATTTTCCCTTAATCTATTTTCAGATTTTATTTTATAGTGACTATACATAATTGTCCAGTAGGTGGCGACAAATTAAAGTTTATGTGGTTTATTTGGTTTATTTAGTTTTTGCTTCCGGGCTGTGGCGAACGTATGATTGTCACCTTTGTTACGTAGGCCACAGCGCATGCGCGACTTCTCGCTTGTCACTGGTGTTGAAGTCTGCTGATCACGCAACTGATTATAACCGTAGGTCCCACCGAAGAACCAGCCGCTGAGTTTCTGCATTGTGATCACCGTGCAGCTCAGGCTGAATCGTCAACTCTCACCTTACCACATCACCATGGTGACCTTGCAGGTAGTAACGGGGATGGCAGTCGGCTATCCTTCCAGAAATATTTGTAGCATTTCTCTCCTCCTCCTCCAGTATTTATTTTATTTTTAGCTTTTAAACCCACCCAAAAAGAGTCAGAGTAGATTTAAGCTGTTAAACTAACGTGGAAACGTGGGCTCTAATAAAATTAACATCAATACGTCCACAAGCCTCAGATCCATGAGCTCCTCTTTATAAACACCTCTCTCTCGTGCTCTCTCGCACACACGCACGCACACACACACACTAGCTCTGCCTTACTGCTTTTTATAGTCTTTGAGCATTATGCTTTGCATTTTCATGTGTGTGTGTGTGCTCGTGTGTGTATGTGCGTGCTTGTGTGTGTCTGTGTGCTTGTGTGTGTGTGTGTGTGTCTGTGTGTATATGTGCGTGCTTGTGTGTGTGTCTGTGTGCGTGTGTTTGTGTGCGTGTGTGTGTGAGCGTGTATGTGTGTGCGTGTGTGTCTGTGTGCGTGTGTCTGTGTGCGTGTGTCTGTGTGCGTGTGTCTGTGTGCGTGTGTCTGTGTGCGTGTGTCTGTGTGCGTGTGTATGTGTGAGTGTGTATGTGTGAGTGTGTGTGAGTGCATGTGTGTTTGTGAGTGTGTATGTGTGTGCGTGTGTGTACCCAACCATGGCATCGTCACCTCTGCTTCAGCACTCCCGTCCGTTTCCCACAATGCCCCTCTCGTTTTCCTGAGCTGGGAAGGTGCCGTACGGGATTCTCTGGGGCAGTTTGGAGCCTCAGTCAGCGGGTAGAGCGTCTGGCCTTGGGGTGACATGATGGGGCATAGCTGCTCTTAATCCGAGGGGAGTGAGGAGGAGGGGGGGCAGCAGGGGGCAGGGGACAGGGGACGTCAGGCTGTGGGGTCTGTCAGATGCTCCACAGAACCAGGACCTTGTAAAAGAGCAATGGAGATCAGGCCTGTCTCAATATGTTTGGGCTACTGTTTTTTTTTTTTTTTTTTTTTGTGAGCAGGGTGGGGCCCCCCCCATCTGTGCCAAACCGCCATTGCCACCACTACTTGGTTTCCACGGCAATAGCGGGGGGGAGGGGGGGTTACTGTCTGACCTTACTCCAGGGTCCCGTTTCCTAACCCCTTCTGGGGTGCACATTAAAAAATATTGAGGTGTGAAAGGTCACCACTCCCCTCTCCACCCTGAGCACTGCAGCGGGACAATGGTGACGAACAACGGAAAATGTTGAGTTTTGACGATTGGATGTGTGTGTGTGTACAAAATTCAAGAAATTCAACAAATATTGTCTGTCCAGGGTTTTTCCTTAATCACATACACACATATACAAATCCAGGAAGCAGAATTGTTCGTCCTAGAGCAGCATACCTAACTTTATAGCGTGTCCGTCTCTGCAGGAGCGCTTTGACGCATCGCGGTTACGGTGGCAGTTTATTTTTAAATGCCTTCCTAGCAACGGTCCTGCTGACCTGGTGGGCTATGGCGCCACTTTTTACGTGGATGTCGAGGTGACGATGAAAACTGCGATAACTGAAATCGTAGCTGCAGTGAAGATACTTGCAGTCACAAAGATAATCATTCTGGCATTCTGAATAAGAAGGAACCAAAGCACAAACAGGGAAAGAAAGAAAAAAAACACAACGTTGTGCATCATTTCTTTTATTTCAAAATGGTGAAACCAAGTGAAGGTTTAAAAAAAGAACTTCAAATGTCACACACGAATATGTTGCAATATTCTGTGATCATAATTTCAATACTGCATCTGCTGCATTCAGTTAATATACTTTTGAAATGTTATACCAATATTTGTTCATCTTGAACTGCCATAGCTGGTCGACGTTGACCTCTTCAGACAAATTTAAATTTCTTTTTTTTTAACAGGAAAAAAAACATCCATTTGGTTGCCACACTGCCAAAGCGGAAAAACATAGCAAAAAAAAAGAAGAAGAGAATTTCACACATCGCTAAATTATTTGTGCTCAATGCAGAATGTCTGTACAATGGCCTTTACTCATCTTCCGTCTTAACGGACGGAAAGAATGACAAACATTAAGGAGAGGGAAACTAGGCCTGATTCCCAAAGGCGCTGGCGCAATGGTATCGCTCATCGCAAGGTCAGACGCCTTCCATTTTGAGGATGGGGGAGATTTTCGAGAGTGAGGGGTTTTAAAATGTATTATTATTATTATTATTATTATCCTTATTATTATTATTATTATTATTATTATTATTATTTTATTATTAGTATTTATTTATTTGCAAGTATTCAGTCAATAGGCACATGCGTCGTGGGTACGAGCACGCCCCAGATTATCATAATTCGCGCCCAACGCCGCCCTATTTACATTTACAGAATTAGATTTCGATGTTTGTTGGCGAAGGAGAATATCTGACACGTGAGAAACGTTCATCTTTATATATATATTAAGGCAGTTGCTGAGATGCCGATGAGAGGCCCGCGACAACTGCCAACAGTAAGCTTAGTTGGCTATTATAATTATTTTTGGTTAAATCCGATCCTTAAAATATACAATGAGCAACACACACTGCCTTTCCTATATTCTTCAACCGATAATGTATCTCGTATGAACCCATTATGGCCATTATCATACTAATTAAAACGGACCGCTGTCCCTTTGCGTTTTACAATTAAATTCTTAGCCTAATAAAGGGTGTACAAATTATTTATGTAAATTCTGACTACGCTCATATTCTCTAATCCTACTTTCCACCTTGTTCGTTTGCAGGAATCTAGCTTCAATTTTGAGCATCTGTGAGCAGTTTATGGATTTACATTTTTAGGGTTGTTTATATATGTATATATATATGTATATGTATATGTATATGTATATATATATGTATATATATATATATATATATAACAAAATATGACTGAATATTTTGATACTAAGTTCTTATTTCTAAAATTATCCACATGCTTTACAGGCCCGCACTAGCGGCGTATTTAGAAGAAATTATCTGCACTGTACAGAAGTACACCATTGCTGCAACCATTAGGCTATACATCCCAATTGCATGCTTAGGCAAAAAAAAAAAATGCTAATGCTTAACTACTGTGTTTTTGCTGCTGCAGTTTTTGTATTGCACTTGATCGGTTAGTCGCCAATCAGTATTTGAAATGGGACGATGCTCACAAGAGAAAATCTCACCGTAGGCTGTTTAAAAAAACGCTTTGCTTCGGGTGTCGTTGTGCGTTTTGCCTGGGTGAATTTCTCTCTGTCAGATGAGGGTTTGTGGTGAGGGGGAGGGGAGGCTATATACAACCTGCATAACCTTCACAGCATTCACACTGAACAGAATCCTATATCGCATTTTTTGATATTATAGTCGGAGAGCATGAACTGGTGTAAGCATTGTGTTAACCGATAAACACACGTTATGGCTCCTTATATAAAAAACAGATGTGCAGTTTGTGCGCAGTTGTTGGGCCCAAATACTCATCCAGGCCAATCTAGTCAGCCATGAAAATGTATTGTGACACGCGAACCGATGCTGCTGCGTTTTCGGAATCTGTCGAAACATTTAAATAGGCCGTTCATTTGAAATACAAGGACAAACTGCAGTTATTTCATATGATACTGATTACATGCTAAGTCGATCGCGTTGTGTTTTAATCGGGTTTTTCCACTGATTTTCAGGATTTGTCACAATTCAGTCCAGTAGAATTGTTGGCTGCTGGTGAGCGTTCCCCGTTTAATTAAATTATAACAGATTATGTTCTGTATTCATTCATGTCGGCTATTTGGCCTGCTACGTATTTGTTCAATTAATTGTGTAAGTTTATTTATTATTGTATATTTCACAGTAATATATGCGTTTGGATGTTCAGGGGGATTTTAAAGGCCCATCTCAATCATCTGTAATCATTCGTGATCATGATTTAAAAAAAAAAAAAAAAAGAAGAAGCTTATTTCGCATTGACTAGGCTATAGACACGTTTAAACTGCCGCATTTTCATTAGACAACATTGGGTACCCTATATTCCGTGTGAACTTTAGGGGTTCCGTGCAAACCCAAGAACACCGGTATATAGCCAATATAAAACGCAGTAGTGCCCATTTGAGCAGGGCGCTTTTCATGGACGTACTATACGTATAAATTAATAATACTTAAAGACGGGGTTAATGTGCCCTCCGTCTCTCGGCCCTAAATGAACGAACTGTCAGGATGATTAAGATGCCCTTGGCCTTATGCAATTATTCTTTTATCATTATGATCGGTCAACTGCCCGCCAACTCCCAGGGTCACACCAGCAGCGCGTGTCGTATATTTGTCTGTCGTTTTTTTTTCTTTTGTTCATTCTTCAGAATAAAATATTTATCGCGTAAATTAGCGGGAGCGCCATGACCTCTTTCAGCATATGCCGCACGTGCTGCTACGCTTTGAGCCGCGCGGGGGGGGGGGGGGGTCGAGGGTCGCTGAGATCGTCATTGTTTGTACCTCGGACCGCGGACGGAGTAATCCCTATTTCTCTTTTTATATTGCATAATGTATCTATCTGTTTGTTTCAGGCGCTGTTAATGCAGGCAGACAAAATCGTTTCGACTCCACAGATACGCCTGTGACCCAAATTTATCTTTAATTTTTCAAGTCTGCCTCGACTCTTAATTTCAAGTGCGCCTGCCAGCTTGATCTCACCCTTACACTGAACTGTTATGTAAATACTACATGCGTTCGAAATAAACAATATAGGCTACGTGTTTAAACCATGATTTTATAGAGATTCCGGTAGACTACCGTCAGTTTAATTAGGCGACCGTTTTGGCTTCTACAAATGTGTCATGCCATGTAAAAAAATGCTGCTCTAACGACGCGCGCAAGCTAGCCTGTATATTAAACAAATATAGAAAAACATATTTTCAGATGCGTGTGTGTGTTTGCGCCTGCCGCATTACAGACATGGACACTGCGCCAGAAATGGCTCATGTGCTGCAGTATGTAGGTCACAGTGAATACGCTTCGTAACCTCTGGAGTTTACGCGCCAGGCTTGGGTTGTATGGGGTCTGTTCGTATGTGCTGGTTTGGAAAAGGGAGATTTCGCGATTGTTGCCCAGTAAACGGGAACTTGCGATGCGAGCCAATCGTCCCGACCGTATCTTGGCTCCTTACTGCGACTTGAATGCGCCTGTTGTGTTCGGCCTTCGGTGTCATGCGTTTGACCTCCGCAAAGATACATGACGCAGCGGTCTGTGATCTCTTTATTTGCATTTATTCATTCATTTTAACGGTGCGAAGCGTGTAGTCTATTTAACTAAATAATTCTCGCGCAAAAAACGGGTCAGGCTTTCCATATGTATTTATTTCATTTCATGTTTTGAAATATGCGCCGTCAAAATGGCGACGGCTCTCTTCATAATTGAGGCCGGCCTCCACGGAGCATCTGTCCACAGTTCCCTATTTCACTGCATTATGTAACAGAACGTAGCTTTTGAGAGTGGCAACTAGAGTATGTACATGTCACATTCACATCCACACAGGAGCAGCCAGCCCGGAGGCCCTTTTAAATGTGAATAGTTTACAATTTCCCAGGCTGCCCCTTTCCCCTAATGAGAGGAATCGGGTATTATAACTGAATATTTCCCACTTTGGTTTATACGTTGATAACGACCCGACCCCCCCCCCCCCCCCCCCCACACACACACACACACACACACACCCTTGGTCATCCACCCCCATGTTCCCTCAAACACACACACACACACACGCACACACACACACTCACCCACTCACTCACTGACTGCTTAGCACGGTTGTTAGCGGCTAACCGCTCGCTCAGTCACAAGCAATGGGACGATTAGCATTCCGCTACTTCCCCCTCCACGCAGCAGAAAGGCAGGAGTTCGGTGCAGCAGTGCACTCCACAGCGCTAGAATGTTCTTCGGTCCCTGCCGCCCCGTCCCTCTCACGGACCTTTTCGCGTAGATTTGTGCGCTGTACACTTGCGTACGCCTGGAATAAATCCCATTTTTGAAGGCTTCCCTGCGTAAGGTCGGCCCGGCGCCGGCTTTCACGGTGACATGAGCCGGGACTGTGCGGAGGCTAGCCCCCGCTCGTCCTGGAGCTGGGCACGGTGCTGATTGCGACGCTGATTTTGAGGCTGATTGCGATGCCGATTCGGGTAACGGATGATGATTTTCAGGCTGATTGCGATGCTGATTCGGGTGAAGATGCTGATGTTTTTTTTTTTTTTTTCCACCGCTGATTGCGATGCTGATTCGGGTGACGATGCTGATTTTTCCGCTGATTGTGATGCTGATTCGGGTGACGATGCTGATTTTTCCGCTGATTGTGATGCTGATTCGGGTGACGTCGTCTATTTGCCTTGGCCCGGCCCCGCCTCCCGCGAGTGATTGACGCCTCTGGCCGATCTCTTGGCATTCACCGCGTGCCTTAATTGTATGAAATTAAATCAAGGTCCACTGTGAACACAAAGAGTCCAAACCCAAGTTTCCAAGCTTCTTCTTCTCTCTCTCTCTCTCTCTCTCTCTCTCTCTCTCTTCCTCCCTCTTCCTCCCTCTGTCCTTATCTAGCGTAGAGTCCTTGCCGCGTTTCGCCCCTGTCACACTCCGTGTTGCACTCATCCCACAGCAGTAATTCCCTCTTCCGCTCTCCCTCTCCTCCTCCTCTCCTCTCCTCTCCTCTCCTCCTCTCGGGCTATCGCCCACGGCGACACGCAGCTCCTGCAGGTGTGAGCGTGTTACACGCTGGTCCCACACGCTAGACGCGGTCTCTTTGTATGAAAACATGCGGTTAGTCATTCAAACGCGCGCACACAGACACACACACGGGCACACGCTGCGTTCCACCCGTAACCCTGCGTCTTGTGCACATCCGAGAGCTCGCGTGCGTGTTGTCTTGCATGTGTGTGTGTGTTTTTTGCATGCGTGTGTACGTGCACACGTTTGCAATCTGTAGCGTCGGTAAATAAATAAAACGCACCGCCGCACGGAAACGTGTGAGGAAGATGAGCGCAGAAACGCGTTGCTATCCGCAGGATTTCAGCGCAAGCGTGAACCCGCGGTCGCGGCGACGCGTTAACCGCACACAGGATAGGCAAGCTCTCCATATCTCACAGTACATGACTGTAGACATTTCCAGGTACACAAACAGACTGAGAGCGAGAGAGAGAGAGAGAGAGAAAGAGAGAAAGAGACATGTTATATCTTTGTTGCATTACAATGAGAGCATCACTGGTACCTGGTTGCTATTCATTCCTGCGGATCTTCTGGCTCGTAGCAAAACAAAGGAAGAAGATATGACCTGTGCTGGCTGGATCTACACCGACAGCAGGGTGCACATTTCCTCAGAGGGACGGGGTTACCTTTCGGAATGTCACCTCCTCCTGTCCTGCTCTTTGTTAGCATATTCCCTAGAACAAATGTCGCTCTATAATTGTGAGTTCTGGCTCTCTCCCTCTCCCTCTCCTTCTCCTCTCCCTCTCTCTCTCCCTCTCTCTCTCTCTCTCTCTCTCTCTCTCTCTCTCTCTCTCTCTCTCTCCTCCCTCTCTCTCTATGGCTGCCTCTCTTCCTGAGTTTTTTTTTTTTTTTTTTTTTTGTTGCACTAGCTTGTATGTAGCTTTTAAACCAATGCAAAATAACAAGAACTGCATGAGCCCAGCTCCGGAGTCAAGAGTAGATTTAAGCTCCTGCTGCTGTTGAAGACGAGAATCAGTGGTGATGATGAAGTAGGAGATACGATAATATATGATAAAAATGAGCACAGCACAGTCTTACTATATATATATATATATATATATGTGTGTGTGTGTGTCAGCGCCCAATACTCCCATCCAGAGAAATCTTTAAGTACGGATTTATTTTTAAAAAACCTAAAAAAAAAATTTTTTTAAACATTTCACGCTCGCCCGCCTTAGGATATAAACAGAAGAGGATAACAATTTCTGGGGAAAATCAAGGATCCTTGTTTTGTCGGAATTAGGAGATAGCAGCGGAGAGGTGCAATCCCTCCTCCCTTCTTCCTTCCTTCCTTCCATCCATCCATCCATCCATCCTCGCCTTCCCTCTATTCTGAGCGGACTGGGGTTTCGCAAGACCCCCCGTCAGCTCACGGCTCCTTTTGAGATGGGGGGAGGGGGGGAGAGGAGGGGTGCGGGGGGAGAGGAGGGGTGCGGGGGGGGGGGGGGTCGGGATGGGATGTAGGAGCGGGAGTTGTGTGGATGCAGTTTTGACAGGAGGAGGGAGATGGGGGTGTGGAGGGGTGGGGTGGGGGGGGGTGGAGGGGGGTCCAGGTTGCGGGGGGTAGTGAGGGTAAGAGGCCTCAACCGAAAACGAAAAAATGAAAATTCCAGTTGACTTCAAAATCCTTCATGCCCTTCAACCCCCCTTCAATACACGCACCCTCCCAAAATACCCACCTCCACCCCCCTCTGCTTGAATCGCCCTAATATTTCTTTCCCCCCTAAAAAATACCCCAAAAAAACCAATGAATAAAAATCCATTTGCAAAACGTGAGTCGCTGCAGAATTTCAAAAGAATAAATCGCAAAGTAAAAAATAAAAAAATTAAAAGAACAGGAAGCTCCCAAATTTGTAAAAAATAGAGGTATTTCTGTAGGTGTGTGGGCAGAAACGCACAAACACACACCACACACCACACCGCCACGGAGATACTGGTGACTGTGCGCGCCTGGGATGCCTGCTCCAATTTATGCACTCGGGTCGAGTCCACCCCTCCTCGCCGCACACACACACACACACACACACACACACACACGCGCGCAGTTCTTCCCCCCCCCACACCCTGTCCCATCCTGACAGCCTGGGACAGCTGATCTGTAGGGGGTTTGGGGGGGGGGGGGGCGATGCGGGATTAGCCAATGGGCCCAGCTGGCCAGGATTACACTGGGGGGGGTGGGCAGACACACACACACACACACACACACACACACACACACACACACCCCTGTGATGAGTGTGAAAGTGTGGACGGCGTGTAATAAATGTATGTTAATGTTCCGCAGGCTCTCCTGGGAATCCACCGTGAGGGGGGGGGTTGACCTCTGAACCCTTGGCAGTCCGTCATCCGTGGCGATCAGCTGCTCCGCCCCCCCGTGTCCCTGCCAGGACCGCAGGTCACGTCTACGCCCCAAAATGTATTTATTTATTTATTTATTTATTCATTCATTCATTCATTTTTGATCTGGCCTGCCATTTGTCCCCTGCTTAGTCTAATCAACTGAAAGTGGCTTTTCAAATTATTATTATTATTATTATTATTTAGTATAATTTATGTTTGTGTGTTTTAGACAGAGGTATTCATTGTGTGATTACGTTCACTCGTTTGGCCGATACAGAGCGGTTCGCGGCTAGTTGTGTGCCGGAGCACAAGTGCACCCCCCCCCCCCCCTGTATGTCTGTGTTGGATATGTGCTCGCCTGCGTAGCTGCGTAGAGGAAAGGGCCTCTTTTCACCTTGGTCCCCAGTATGCCATTAAATGCATATATACTAACCCTTCAGGCTGTGACATCACAGATGCAGGATGCGGAACGTTCCTAACTGAACATTCTAATGCCGATGTCACAATGGCTGCTGCCGACTGGAGGCGTGGAGTTCTAGAACACTGAGTTCTTTGAATTTTCGAAAATAAACACCTTTCCAAGGGAAGGGGCTCTGTACCAGAGTGTGGATGAGAGGTACTGGTCAACAGAGCTGGGATATGCCCTTATTTTCATTTATTTATTTATATATTTATTTATTGTAATTCTATGGTGCATGACAAACTACAGCTGTTATCTTTTTTTTTTGTTTTGCTGTGTTGGAAGTGAGTGATTACAAAATAAATCAATCACATTCAATTCATGGGGGCACACACACACGCACACACACACACACACACACACAAGTAACTCACACAGACACACACTCACACACAACCGCTTGCATACACACACACATGCGCATAATTCTTTTATTTTACTGACAGCAGACTGACATGTACGATGAGTCAGAGTTCCCTGGGGCTTTTGCCCCCCTCCCTCACCACGAGGTCATCACTGCACCCCCGACCCCCCCCTCCCTCACCACGAGGTCACCACTCCACCCCCGACCCCCCCTCCAGGATCCCGCCCCCACCATGACACAAGCCGGAGGCCAAAAGCCCCCCCCCCCCCTCCTGATATGAACATGAATATACATTTCTTTACTTGGATTGCCTGTTTCACCAGACCAGTTTCACCAATTTCATTCCCCAGACTGTAATCTGCCCAGCCCTTATGATGATATCGACCGCATTCCTATCGCTTACTTTTTCGGGATGTCCGAAAAGATGGCGGAGCTCCATGGAATTCCGGGTCTGGAGCGAGGGCGAAGGAATTAGAATGAGCCCCAGTGAGTCAGCCTCCCCGTCACCCCTCTGCTCAAACCTGGTCTGGCTGGGCCAGACGGCATACGATGGGCTCCCCTCTATAGCTGGGGTCCTGCACAGAGGGGTTTCTTGTCACTGGGGGGTTTCTCCACCACTTGGTGGATGTTTGGACCTTCCTGCTTGACCCTGGCGTGTCCTACTCCCTGGTGTGCGTGTGTGCTTGTGTGTGTGTGTGTGTGTGTGTGTGTGCGTGCGTGCTTGTGTGTGTGTGTGTGCGTGCGTGCTTGTGTGTGTGTGTGTGTGCCTGTGTGTACGTGCGTGCGTGCTTGTGTGTGTGTGTGTGTGTGTGTGTGTGTGCGTGCGTGCTTTTGTGTTGTGTGTGTGCCTGTGTGTACGTGCGTGCGTGCTTGTGTGTGTGTGCGCGCATGTGTCTGCATGTCCGCGCATGTGTGTGTGTGCGTGCTTGTGTGTGCGCGCGTGTGTGTGCATGTCCGCACGTGTGTGCGTGCATGCTTGTGTGTGTGCGTGTGTGTGTGTGTGTGCATATCTGCTTGCATGTGATTGTGTGCGTATGTGTATGCAAATATGTGCATTCTTGTATGTGTGTGTGTGTGTGTGTGTGTATTTTTGTCGGGCGGGTGAATCTTGGCTAAGCTAATTGTGGAGATTAGCACGTTAGCCTGTGAGTCCTCTGGGCTGGGTCAGGCTCGTTAGCACGTTAGCACGTGATTCGTTCTGTGCAGCTTTGTCCTCATGCTGAGACCATATACACTTAAAACTCTGCAATCTTCAGGGGCTTTTACCCGCCCTTACTCAGGCTTTCAGTCGTGTAGGGAGGTGTTATGTGTAGGGAGGCGTTACGGTGAATTTATCTGTGCACAGCATTTTCTTTACACTTGTCATGATTCATAATTATTTTCCGCAATGTTTGTTCAGTCTTTTAAAAAAATGTATTCATCCAATCGTTCATCCATTCATTTTTCCGTTACTCACTCATCAAAAATGAATAGTTTTTTTATGACGTATCTGAGGGTAGCTGCTCATTGAAGGCGTGTTTGACATTCCCTCGAAAAGACTACCAGGCCATTTTCAGTAATTCTGGTTTAGGTTTGATTGATCCCATTCCTGCTTCTCCCCGAATAATAGCATAAATACATGAAAATATAATATCTCTCTTAAGCATCGAGGGTTCAGTGTGTCCAGTACGGCTGTTCTGTGTGTAGTGGGAGGACTGGGAGTTCACACGGCTGGACTGGGTGTTCACACGGCTGTTCTGTGTGTAGTGGAATTCCAGACCGCGTCAGACTTTGCGTATACGCAGCGCAGTGCTCGCTGTGGCTTTGATGATGTTGCGGTAATGCAATGCGCTTCCTGCGTCCTTGTGTTTGTGGGTTTTTTTTGGGAGGGCTGAAATTGTGTGCTGTGTGTATGCACTTTTCATCCCAATCGCATTGTCGGGTTCAGTTTGATATCAGGCAAACCTACATTTCAAGTACGAAAGCAATTGTTTATACTTATGTTGGAGCGCTCATGAATGTGTGCGTGTGTGTGTGTGTGTGTATGCGAGTGTGTAATAGGCTGACTATATATTACAATAATAAAAAGAAAAAAACTCTTTCATCCTTTTTGATGCCAGTGTCATAATCAGGTCCCTTTTTTTCGTTGTGGTATTTATTTTTTTTTCCGTCCGGGGACTATGTTTCGAACACTCCCCGCGTGGTCGGGGAAGGTTTTATTTGTGGCGCTGAATGCTGTGAATCGGTGCGCTCTCAATCGCGTCCCCTGCGGCGGCGCCCTCCGTTCCCATCTCCTGCGGTCTCTGCTGGGAACTGGTTCCCCCCCGATCCTGCGGAAATTCAGCTCAACCGGGACGCGCGCGTTAATGAGCGGAAAGGTGGGGCGATGGCGGGCGTTTGGCGGGAGGCTTCTCTCCGTGCTGAGGCCGGGGAGGCCGGCACGAGATGGCGGTTCTCGATGGTAAAATGGCTGACAGTGGCATGGTTTGTGTAGGCTGGTGAAGTCTGAACATGAAACACGCTACATGCTACATACATGTACCAGGACTACGTACATGTACGAGGGCTGCATACCTGTTCCATGGCTAGGTGAGTGTGCGTGTGTGTGTATGTATGTGTATGCTTGTGTGAGTGTGTGTGTGTATGTGTGTGTCCATGCGTGTGTGACTGTGTGTGTATGTGTATGCTTGTGTGAGTGTGTGTGTGTATGTGTGTGTCCATGCGTGTGTGACTGTGTGTGTATGTGTATGCTTGTGTGAGTGTGTGTGTGTATGTGTGTGTCCATGCGTGTGTGACTATGTGTGTATGTGTGTGTCCATGCGTGTGTGACTATGTGTATGCGTGTATGAGTGTGTTTGTGCGTGTCCTTCATACGCACATGAACAATGGCTCGTGCTCATGCTTGGTCGCGCACACACATACCCGTACGCAGACATGCATGAACAATTGCTTACTGTATGCACATGCTTGGTCACACACATACAAACACACACACACACACAAATACACAAATGTATGCTTTCATACAGACATGAAAGATCACTCGTGCACATGCCCAGTGGAGAAACACACACACACACACACACACACACACTCTGTGAGATCTGAGATCCAAAGACTCATTCATACACAGGAACATCAAAGCATTCATTCGCATGTATGCTGCGTCTCCAGCAGGATTCTGGGAAACCATGTACAGTACTGTATGTCCTGGTATAGTACACACTTACACACTCATGTACAGTACTGTATGTCCTGGTATAGTACACACTTACACACTCATGTACAGTACTGTATGTCCTGGTATAGTACACACTTACACACTCATGTACAGTACTGTATGTCCTGGTATAGTACACACTTACACACTCATGTACAGTACTGTATGTCCTGGTATAGTACACACTTACACACTCATGTACAGTACTGTATGTCCTGGTATAGTACACACTTACACACTCATGTACAGTACTGTATGTCCTGGTATAATACACACTTACACACTCATGTACAGTACTGTATGTCCTGGTATAGTACACACTTACACACTCATGTACAGTACTGTATGTCCTGGTATAGTACACACTTACACACTCATGTACAGTACTGTATGTCCTGGTATAGTACACACTTACACACTCTTGTACAGTACTGTATGTCCTGGTATAGTACACACTTACACACTCTTGTACAGTACTGTATGTCCTGGTATAGTACACACTTACACACTCATGTACAGTACTGTATGTCCTGGTATAGTACACACTTACACACTCTTGTACAGTACTGTATGTCCTGGTATAGTACACACTTACACACTCATGTACAGTACTGTATGTCCTGGTATAGTACACACTTACACACTCTTGTACAGTACTGTATGTCCTGGTATAGTACACACTTACACACTCATGTACAGTACTGTATGTCCTGGTATAGTACACACTTACACACTCATGTACAGTACTGTATGTCCTGGTATAGTACACACTTACACACTCTTGTACAGTACTGTATGTCCTGGTATAGTACACACTTACACACTCTTGTACAGTACTGTATGTCCTGGTATAGTACACACTTACACACTCTTGTACAGTACTGTATGTCCTGGTATAGTACACACTTACACACTCTTGTACAGTACTGTATGTCCTGGTATAGTACACACTTACACACTCATGTACAGTACTGTATGTCCTGGTATAGTACACACTTACACACTCATGTACAGTACTGTATGTCCTGGTATAGTACACACTTACACACTCTTGTACAGTACTGTATGTCCTGGTATAGTACACACTTACACACTCATGTACAGTACTGTATGTCCTGGTATAGTACACACTTACACACTCATGTACAGTACTGTATGTCCTGGTATAGTACACACTTACACACTCTTGTACAGTACTGTATGTCCTGGTATAGTACACACTTACACACTCATGTACAGTACTGTATGTCCTGGTATAGTACACACTTACACACTCTTGTACAGTACTGTATGTCCTGGTATAGTACACACTTACACACTCTTGTACAGTACTGTATGTCCTGGTATAGTACACACTTACACACTCTTGTACAGTACTGTATGTTGGTGCTGCTACTGTTCTGGTGTTTGCTATCCGAAGGCGGGGGGCGTCTGAGCACCTCCATTTCCTGGGCTCCAGTTGACGAAGCCTCCTAAACCCCCACAAGATGGCTGCCGTCTTCTCAAGAGGGAGTACGTTCAAAAGTAGAAGTCAACTTTCCTGATTTTGGGTGTTTTGGATGCTCTCATCTGCGTGGAAGTGTCTTGGGTTTAGTGGGGGTGTTTATTCCCTTTCTGTCGTCTGGGGCCAGTGTTATTGTGTTTTAACATGTTCGTTGGAGGGAACGTGTCTTGATCCCACCGTTGATGTGTCTGATGTATTTGTGTGACACGTTGAGGGAGACGGTTGGGAGCAGAGAACGGTGGTTTTCCTTTGAGAGAAGATGGCTGACAGAAGGAGGAAAATCTGAGGTTACTTCACCACCCCTGAGCCGAAAAGAAAACAAACAGAAAAACAACAAAAATGGGAAAAAAAACAAAAACAAGAAAAAAAACTAAGCCAAACAAAGCCGGGGAAGTAATGCTGCTCTTACAACAACGACAAAAAAATAAATAAAATGCTGCACAGATGTTGTTTGCAATTCGTTTGGAGGGAGGATTTAGTTGTAACATTCATTGCAGCGGACGGGTTACGAAAACAAAAGCTGGAGAGGTGGGGCTATGTGTGTGTGGGTGTGTGTAAATGCGTGTGTGGGTGTGTATACATGTGTGTGGGTGCGTATATGTGTGTGTGTGGGTGTGCGTATATGTGGGTGTGTATATATGTGTGTGTGGGTGTGTATATATGTGTGTGTGGGTGCGTATATGTGTGCGTATATGTGTGTGTGGGTGCATATATTTGTGTGTGGGTGCGTATATGTGTGTGTGTGGGTGTGTATATGTGTGTGTGGGTGTGTGTATATGTGTGTGTGGGTGCATATATGTGTGTTTCGGGGGGGGGGGGTTCTCTTTTTGAATTTGGGGTGGGAAGAGCGGGCGGTTAATATTCGCGATGAATGGTGAAGATTATGGAATGGAGAACATGGACAGGGGGTTTCTGGGTAACGTAGTTGGAGGGTCTGGGTGGGGTATCTGGGTAATGTAGTTGGAGGGTCTGGGTGGGGTAACGTAGTTGGAGGGTCTGGGGTATCTGGGTAACGTAGTTGGAGGGTCTGGGTGGGGTAACGTAGTTGGAAGGTCTGGGTGGGGAATCTGGGTAACGTAGTTGGAGGGTCTGGGTGGGGTATCTGGGTAACGTAGTTGGAGGGTCTGGGTGGGGAATCTGGGTAACGTAGTTGGAGGGTCTGGGGTATCTGGGTAACGTAGTTGGAGGGTCTGGGGTATCTGGGTAATGTAGTTGGAGGGTCTGGGTGGGGAATCTGGGTAACGTAGTTGGAGGGTCTGGGTGGGGTATCTGGGTAACGTAGTTGGAGGGTCTGGGTGGGGTAACGTAGTTGGAGGGTCTGGGTGGGGTAACGTAGTTGGAGGGTCTGGGTGGGGTATCTGGGTAATGTAGTTGGAGGGTCTGGGTGGGGTATCTGGGTAACGTAGTTGGAGGGTCTGGGTGGGGTAACGTAGTTGGAGGGTCTGGGTGGGGTAACGTAGTTGGAGGGTCTGGGTGGGGTATCTGGGTAATGTAGTTGGAGGGTCTGGGTGGGGTATCTGGGTAACGTAGTTGGAGGGTCTGGGTGGGGTATCTGGGTAACGTAGTTCGAGGGTCTGGGGTATCTGGGTAACGTAGTTGGAGGGTCTGGGTGGGGTATCTGGGTAACGTAGTTGGAGGGTCTGGGGTATCTGGGTAACGTAGTTGGAGGGTCTGGGTGGGGTATCTGGGTAACGTAGTTGGAGGGTCTGGGTGGGGTATCTGGGTAATGTAGTTGGAGGGTCTGGGTGGGGTATCTGGGTAACGTAGTTGGAGGGTCTGGGTGGGGTATCTGGGTAACGTAGTTGGAGGGTCTGGGGTATCTGGGTAATGTAGTTGGAGGATCTGGGTGGGGTATCTGGGTAATGTAGTTGGAGGGTCTGGGTGGGGTATCTGGGTAACGTAGTTGGAGGGTCTGGGTGGGGTATCTGGGTAATGTAGTTGGAGGGTCTGGGGTATCTGGGTAATGTAGTTGGAGGGTCTGGGTGGGGTATCTGGGTAATGTAGTTGGAGGGTCTGGGTGGGGTATCTGGGTAATGTAGTTGGAGGGTCTGGGTGGGGTATCTGGGTAACGTAGTTGGAGGGCCCCAGTATCTGCTCACATTAGCCCTGCGGCCCCTTGGCATGGCGAAAAGGCTTTTGTCCTTTCATGTGCGTTAAGAGTTTAATAATAAAAACCCTGCAGTAGTACTTCCCTGTGTCGTCACTGACCCACTTTTCTCTTCTTAAAAAAAAATCGCTGTGTGACCTACTTTTTGTTTTAAAGGCTTTTTTTTTTATCATGTTAGCAATAATTCACTGCCTTTTTCTGCATGGCTTCACAGCCAAGGAAGAGTGCACGGAGGATCTGTTTAAACTCCACGAGGCAGCTCATTCTAATCCTGCATTAGTGTTAGTGTGGTGGCACCAGTGTGTGTGTGTGTGTGTGTGTGCATGTACATGCATATATTCATAGTGTCTGTGTATACTATATATGTGCATTTGTTTGTGCATGTGCGTGTGCATGCTTGCATATGTGTGTGAGTGTATGTGCGTGTATGTGAGCATGCGTGCCTGTGTGTGTGCGTGTATGTGAGCGTGCGTGCCTCTGTGTGCGTGTGTGTGTGCCTGTGTGTGTGTGTGTGTGTGTGTGTGTGTGTGTGTGTGTGTGATAGAGACAGAGTGAGAGAGATAAAGAGAGGAAAGGGACATATTTCAAATGTAGTGCACATCTTAAATGCACAATATCTTTTCTCAGAATTAGAGCACATTCAAAATATTAATATTAAAAAAAACCTTTCATGCAGCTAAGCTTTTGATAGAAATGTGCATGTGCACAGGACTGTTAACATTTGGAGCTTTTAATTATTATATTATTTTAAAACATGTATTTATTTTACTCGAAGTAAATTGGTGCCATAGCTGTGTTTGCAGAGGGGAACAGCATGGTCCTGTGATGAAGACTTAAACTGACCACAGTTAAACCATCGAGCTGGGAACAGTTCCACAGCACTCCCCTCTTCTGTACAAATGTGAACGAAAAGGTGGAAATATAAACACAGGTAAACAATTTAGAAGATTTCAGTGGAAACAGGTGAACTACTGTGCACCGTGATGCGATAAAACATAGTCGCAGTTGAATATTGCTGTCGTAACACACACAATTCTGTGTTGTAAATACTGTGGGGAAACGGGAACAAAAAATAAATAGAAAATGGCACGGTGTCATTTATCTGTGTATCCGATATTATTGTTTATAACAAATGCAAGTAAAATAAGCCTACATGCCTCATGGACTGTGTGTTTCATGATTAATAAGTATCATAATCAAGTCTAATGATAATGACAACGTCACTGTGGTAGTGTTAAACTGAGACGACTGTAACTCATTTTACAGTCTGCATCATCAAGAAAGTAGTTTCCATTTTTTTTTAAAGCGCTAATGCAATGGCCCGTAATCACACATCTTCTACAATATGGCGATTGTGTTTCCATCAGATCCTGAATTCGTATAATTTGTTATCTGTAAAAGTAAAATACCCGCGTGTTCTAGCGACGGTGATGGAACACCGTAAACAAAGCTCACCTCGGTGTGTCAAAAAAAGAAGACTCGCGTGAAACAATTATTAGACTTTTCATCCCAAGAGTGTCGCGACACGTCCCGTAATCACTGTAAACTAATTAGCCTCTTAAATGGTTCTTTGAAGGAATAAAGTATTAGGCTCGGTGTGATGTGGAGCTAATACCATATTACTGAGGCCTTGTAAATATTGACAAAGCGTTGACAAAGGTTGTTTACACGTCGGTTTATAGTAGGTAGGGGAAGGCTCCTGTCTGTAATAGGTAAGGAAGTATGGTGGACTGTTGCTATAGTGACGTTTAAATATCCGCTGTTATAAGAAGTTTTACCCGTAATTGGTGTTGTTTTATTTCCCCTAAAAGTATTAATGTGATTTTCTTCATTTTGGAGCCGTTTTCTCAGCCTCCACTTCCTCCATATCACAATGAGAAAATAGCCATTCCCGGAGGCCCACGTTTTACAATCTCTTCTGATATTTGTCAAGATCTCTACTGCGGGGCAACGCTGTCCGTCAAACCGTAACCGTTTCCTTCGCTGCACAGTTCGCTGACAGGAGCCGCGCACGGCCGCCCACTGACTGGGTGCTGCAAAAGTCTACCACTGCGGATCCTTCTACGAATTCCCAAATGTGTTAATAACACTCTTAATACTGGTCCTACTGCGACTACTAATTGTTAAATTTATTATAAATATATAATTTTTATTATTTATTACAGATGAAACAATTTATTTGTACACATATTGCTAGGACGTTTACTGCTTATGCAACGAACTAAACAATTTACTACTACTAATATAAGTAGGAGGAGTAATACTGCTATTAATATCTTAACACAAATAATCTGTGTGTGTGAGTGCGTGTGTGTGTGTGTGTGTGTGTGACCTGTATACCAGCTTGTTAATTAAAATATTGAATCAGCCAATCATTTGGCAGCAACTAAATGCATAAAAGCATGCATGGTCAAGAGGTTTAGCTGTTTTTCAGACCAAATGTCTGAATGGACCGTGGAATAATTGTTGGTGCCGGACGGGGGTAGTTTGTGTGTGTGTGTGCATGTGTGTGTGTGTGCATGTGTGTGTGTGTGCATGTGTGCGAGGGTGCGCGTGTGTTTGCGTGTGCGTGTGTGTGTGCGCGTGTGTGCTTGTGTGTGCGCGTGTGCGTGTGTGCGCGTGTGTGTGTGTGTGTGGGTGCGTGAGTGTCTGTGCGTATGAGTGTGTGTGTGTGTGCATGTGTGTGCGTGCGTGTGTGTGTGTGAGACAGTTAGAGACTGTGCTGTGCTGTAGTGCAGTTAGACTGCAAGAACACATTTCCTGGGAGAGGACGTGAGGGATGTACCTGGCCTGATTGATTGAAATCAGAATCCACATGACAGCAATTAATTTTCACAAATTAACCATCTCTTCTAGTGCACATGCCCCCTCTCCCCCAACCATCAACCATCCCAGACATTCTTTCTAAAACAATGGCAGATGAAGACCCAATCAATATTTGCAATTCATCTGTGTGCATCTCCCCCAACCCCCTACACACACACAAACATACATACATACACACACAAACACATATACATACACACTCTCTTACACACACTCACTCTCACACACACACACACAAACACACATACAAACACATATACAAACACACTCTCTCACACACACTCACACACATACATACACATACATGCATACATACACACTCACACACACAAACACACACACATACATACACACTCTCTCGCACACACCCACACACACATACACACACATACACAGACATATATACATACTCTCATACATATACACACACATACATACATACATACATACACATGCTCACACACACACTCACACTCAGACTCACATGCGTTCATACATGCACATACATACACATACACACACACACACACACATAAGCACACATACACATACATACACACACACGCACACACTTATCACCGCATTCCTCATCCTGGCCTGACAGGAGTACCCTGGACTATCATAGCAGTAGGCGGTGGTGCACGGTTGCCTTGTTAAATGCACTTCTGCAGGTCGCTTCGGCTAAGAGCGTCTGCCAAATGAAATGGACTGAAGAGTGAGGTTCGTTCACACGCTGCGCAGTGCATGCATGAACCGGCGTGCGTGGAGCGCCGGCAGACTCAGAACAGAGCCGGTTTTAAAAGAGTCTCGTTAACCGTACAGCACATATGGCTAAAACAGGATACATCCTACACACACACGGCTTGGCAGATTCAACGATTTTCAGTAATTGTGCAGCGTTTGCTAAGTCTGAATTGCACATAACATTTAACAGAACATTTAACATAATGCATTTAATGTGTACTGTATGTGTGAACGTTCACTCACAAATAAATGGGATAAAATAAAATGAAGGCTTTGGAATTCGTTGGCTCGATGAATACAATACGTGCATCGTAAAGAATGTTTACTCATTCCTAATCTTATGTTTGGCTGGATTATTACAAAAAAACCAAAGCAAAAAAAAAAACAAACCCCCAGTCCATTTCTTCAACAGCCTATGCGCAATGATATGCTTCAGGGTGTTTTGTTTTCGTATTTACTGTATTATTTGATCATTTCTGGTCTTAGGAAAGCTCTGTGTCCGGAACGCTCGGAAAGGACGTCTCACTTCTGCTCTCGAGGCTGAATTTATTTCCAGGTCACAGTGTTGGAGACAAAATGGAGGCTGGCTGGCAGTGGAGAAAGGAATAGGGGGTGGAAAAAGGACAGTGTTTGTTTGTGTCGCTGCTTTCTTCTTCTGGGTTTTCTGTGTTATGAGTCACGCTTGCCCTCGGTCCTCTCTCTTGGCAGGTGGCCTACAGGCAATCAGACTTAGTGCACAGAGGCCAGGGGGGGTCAGGGAGGGGGCGGGGGTCGAGGTACACGCTGAAATAGCCTGTAAATGACATCTATCCACTGTTAAATCTTTCTGTTTTTAATGTGGGGGGTTGGGTGAGGGGGTGGATTAGCCAAAATCTCAGCATCATCGCCAGGACTGGTTTTAGGCAAAGGAAGGATGTAATGGATGTCGGATATGGGGAGAGAGAGAAGGTGAGAGAGAGAGGGCGAAAGAGAGAGAAAAGAGAGAGAGAGGGCAAAGGATACAGACAGGGCGAAAAAGACAAAGAGAAAGAGGGAACATACATGGTCTTTCACTGGTTAATAATGGATAATTCCAATAATAATACCTTGCATTTGTTTAGTGCATTTGTCATACAGTGTTAAGTGAGAAACTGGCGTCAACCACCACCAGTGTGTAGCAGCGGCAGCCATTTTGTGCCAGAATGCTGAGCACACACCAGTAGGGGCAGGTTGTTAAAAGCGGGGTGGGGGAGGGGGGGGGGGATAATGATGGTTGCGGTCAGGGTGGTGTTGACCGGGGCGCGAGGGGGGTGGAGGGAGAGGGGGATTGTGGGAGAGGTAGCGATGCGTGACCCCGGGGAACGTGCCGGATTAAAAGCGGTGGGTAATCTCCGGCGCGTATGTAGGGCAAGTCGGATTTAGCCGGGGCGGATCTGAGCGCGGGCAGAATGATGGCCGCCTAAGGGACAGGTGAGCTGAGGCGGGGGGAGGGAGATTAACCGGGGGGGGGGGGGGGTTTGGATGAGGAGGAAGGAGAGGGGGGGTTTGCACTGAATGGGTGGGGGGGGCCCATTATCATAGCAAAATGTTTAGTAAATGGAAGCGATGCATTATTGTGACTATGAAGCTCTTGAAATATTATCCTTCCTACAGCGCAGGGCGAGGCAGATTCAACGCTGTTCAGGCATTGTGCAGTGTTTACTACTGTTTGTGTTGTGTCTGTATCATGCTTAGGGAATGTGGATGAAAATCAGCTGCTAATGCACCAGACAGTACCACTTTTGTTAAACACTGTACGTGTGTACGGTCCCAAATCAAGCGAAGGCTTAGGAATTAGGGAGTGCATCATAAGGAACATTTATTCACGTCCAACCTTACGTTTGGCTGGATTATTACAAAAAGCCAAACGAAAAGAAAACTGATGAAACAGATCAGTTTAGTGTAAAAGCAAGCGGAGTGCTATTGTGGCTATGAACGTGGGTTTGACTCCTAGACGTGTGGGTGTGGGTTTGACTCCTAGGTGTGTGGGTGTGGGTTTGACTCCTAGGTGTGTGGGTGTGGGTGTGGGTTTGACTCCTAGGTGTGTGGGTGTGGGTGTGGGTTTGACTCCTAGGTGTGTGGGTGTGGGTTTGACTCCTAGATGTGTGGGTGTGGGTTTGACTCCTAGACGTGTGGGTGTCGGTTTGACTCCTAGGTGTGTGGGTGTAGGTTTGACTCCTAGGTGTGTGGGTGTGGGTTTGACTCCTAGGTGTGTGGGTGTGGGTTTGACTCCTAGGTGTGTGGGTGTGGGTGTGGGTTTGACTCCCCGAGTCACTGCCTTTGAGCCCTTCAGCAGAGGGTGGCCTGTAGCATAGTGGTTAAGGTAAATGACTGGGACCCGCAACGTCAGTGGTTCGGTTGTACCACAATAAGATCCGCACAGCCGTTGGGCTCTTGAGCAAGGCCCTTAACCCTGCATTGCTCCAGGGGAGGATTGTCTCCTGCTTAGTCTAATCATCTGTATGTCGCTCTGGATAAGAGCATCTGCCAAATGGCACTAATTTAATGTAAAAGGGAGTCCCCCTGAAATGGTTGTGTGAAATTATCCATCCCTCCATTTTATAAACCGTTTATAACTGGTCAGGGCCATGGAGTGCTGTCCATGCGCTATCCCAGCATGCAGTGGGTGAGAGGCAAGAATACACCCTGATCAGGTGTACAGACGCTGGTTAGTAACCGGAGCCAATTGCATGTTTGGGGTGTTTTTTTCGAGTAATGAGTAGGTGCACGAATAAGAGTTTGAACCTCTTCAGACAGATGGGAGGACTTGCCTTGTGATTGGAGATGGCGATGACGTCGTCGCGTTCTGTAGGACTTGCTCTCCTGCTCGCACATTTCCTGCTGTTTCACTGAGGTGGAGGGGACAGGTTTCTGAACACACCTCTCGCCTGACTCAAAACTCGACTTTGCTTTCGAAAGCCTTTCCACCATGTGTCCCGCTCCTGCTGATCGGCTGAAGCTAAGCGGGCGTGGGCTTGCTTATTACTCCCACGGAAGACTAAGTTGCTGGTAGTGGTGTTGGTGGGCCAGTAGGGGGCGATCTTCCCTCTGGTCAAATAAACCCTGATGCTCCAGTGCAGTGAAACTGATGAGATGTTAAACTGGGGTCCTGACTCACTGTGGTCATTAAAGATCCCATGACACTCTTCGCAAAGAGTAGGGAGTTCTCCGGTTTCCTGGCTAAATTCCCAACCTGGCTCTTTCAACCTGCCACCTAATCGTCCCCCTTCTTTTAATTGGCTAAAAAGCCTCAACTTGATGTATGGTGAGCATTCTGGCACAAAATGGCTGCCTAGGTGGTTGGTGGTGGTGAAGACAGGTTTCCCCTCAATCACTGTAAAGCGTTCTGAGTATAAGAAAAGTGCTATATAAATGCAAGGAGTCGCTATAATTAACAACTCTCAATAATGGCAACTTTCACTGTGTATGCGCTCTCTCTCTGTGTCTCTCTCCCTCTCTCTCCATCTATTTCTCTCTCTCACTCTCTCCATCTCTCTCTCGCTCTCCCTCTCTGTTTCTCACTCTCTCTGTCTCTCTCTCCCTCTCTCTCCATCTATTTCGCTCTCACTCTCTCCATCTCTCTCTCACTCTCCCTCTCTCTCGCTCTCTCTCTCTCTCTGTCCTGTAGTGCTGTTCATTTTCTCTCCTGCGGTGATGTTCATTTTCTTGTCTTGCTCTTTTTGCAGGGGTCAAAGGTCATTGTGTGAGATGAACCTCTAATCACTGCCTTTGTTCCATGGTCCAGGACAGGTGCAGAAGCCAGTGACTCTGCTGTGTGTGTGTGTGTGTGTCTGGTGTGTGTGTGTGTGTGGTGTGTGTCTGTGTGTGTGTGTGTGGTGTGTGTCTGGTGTGTGTGTGTGTGTGTGTGTGGTGTGTGTCTGGTGTGTGTGTGTGTGTGTGTGTGTGTCTGGTGTGTGTGTGTGTGTGGTGTGTGTCTGTGTGTGTGTGTGTGTGTGTGTGTCTGTGTGTGTGTGTGTCTGTGTGTGGTGTGTGTCTGGTGTGTGTGTCTGTGTGTGTGTGTGTCTGTGTGTGTGTCTGTGTGTGGTGTGTGTCTGGTGTGTGTGTGTGTGTCTGTGTGTGTGTGTGTCTGTGTGTGGTGTGTGTCTGTGTGTGGTGTGTGTCTGGTGTGTGTGTGTGTGTGTGTGTGTGTCTGGTGTGTGTGTGTGTGTGGTGTGTGTCTGTGTGTGTGTGTGTGTGTGTGTGTCTGTGTGTGTGTGTGTCTGTGTGTGGTGTGTGTCTGGTGTGTGTGTCTGTGTGTGTGTGTGTCTGTGTGTGTGTCTGTGTGTGGTGTGTGTCTGGTGTGTGTGTGTGTGTCTGTGTGTGTGTGTGTCTGTGTGTGGTGTGTGTCTGTGTGTGGTGTGTGTCTGGTGTGTGTGTGTGTGTGTCTGTGTCTGGTGTGTGTGTGTGTTTGTGTGTGTGTGTGTCTGTGTGTGTGTGTGTCTGTGTGTGGTGTGTGTCTGGTGTGTGTGTGTGTGTGTGTGTGTCTGTGTGTGGTGTGTGTGTGTGTCTGTGTGTGTGTGTGTCTGTGTGTGGTGTGTGTCTGGTGTGTGTGTGTGTGTGTGTGTGTGTGTGTGTGTGTCTGTGTCTGGTGTGTGTGTGTGTGTGTGTGTGTGTGTGGTGTGTGTGTGTGTCTGTGTGTGTGTGTCTGGTGTGTGTGTGTGTGTGTGTGTGGTGTGTGTCTGGTGTGTGTGTGTGTGTGTATGTGTGTGGTGTGTGTCTGGTGTGTGTGTGTGTGTGTGTGTGTGTAAGTGTGTCTGTGTGTGTGTGTGTGTGTGTCTGTGTGTGGTGTGTGTGTGGTGTGTGTGTGTCTGTGTGTCTGTGTGTGTGTGTGTGTGTGTGTCTGTGTGTGGTGTGTGTGTGGTGTGTGTGTGTCTGTGTGTGTGTGTGTGTGTGTGTGTATGTGTAAGTGTGTCTGTGTGTGTGTGTGTGTGTGTCTGTGTGTGTGTGTGTCTGTGTCTGTGTGTTGTGTGTGTCTGGTGTGTGTGTGTGTGTGTGTGTGTGCAAGTGTGTGTTAGAGAGAAAGAGAAAACCAATGTCCAAAAATGTTAAATATATAGTGCGCACTGAATGGTTCAGGTAATGTCCCAAGTGGCCAAATACAAGGCCAAACATTTTTAACTCACATTTTACTTTTGTTTTATTCTGTCTATCCGATTATAACAGCCTGATTGGCTGTTATCCTTCTGAAGCAGTGATTGGGCCTCTGGTCGGCAGGTGTGTTTCCGGTAGGCTACCTGTCCGCGATGGGAGGAGCCTCACTTTGAAGGCCCCAAGCCGCTGTGAATTATAATTTTAATTACGGTTCTCGGCAGACCCGTAGCGAGCCACACAGCCGTAATTACGCCAAGGCTGCAGCGACCCTGCAGAGATAACCGCTGCCGGTGCGGAGAGCAGAGAGGCGCGTGTTCTCAAACGCGGTACGCACATCGCTGTTGCCCTCACGTCTGAATGCAAAACATAATCGCTTTGGATTCAAATACATTTCTGTGCTAGGTTGATCTTGCCTGGTGCAATTGAGCCGACCATGGGGACCAGAAGGCACGGTTTGCACTTTTTTGAGAGGGTTTCATGGATTCCAATACAACAGACCAGCTCAGCAAAGCATAGAAAAGTATCCATCCATCCATCCATCCATCCATTATCTGAACCCGCTTATCCTGAACAGGGTCGCTGGAGCCTATCCCAGCATACATTGGGCGAAAGGCAGGAATACTCCCTGGACAGGTCACCAGTCCATCACAAGGCACACACACTCATACCTACGGGCAATTTAGACTCTCCAATCTGCCTAACCTGCATGTCTTTGGACTCCATCCATCCATTATCTGAACCCGCTTATCCTGAACAGGGTCGCAGGGGGGCTGGAGCCTATCCCAGCATACATTGGGCGAAAGGCAGGAATACACCCTGGACAGGTCGCCAGTCCATCACAGGGCACACACACCATTCACTCACACACTCATACCTACGGGCAATTTAGACTCTCCAATCAGCCTAACATGCATGTCTTTGGACTGTGGGAGGAAACCGGAGTACCCGGAGGAAACCCACGCAGACACGGGGAGAACATGCAAACTCCGCACAGAGAGGCCCCGGCCGACGGGGATTCAAACCCAGGCCCTCCTTGCTGTGAGGCAGCAGTGCTACCCACTGCACCATCCGTGCCGCCCTGCGTAGAAAAGTATTTGGATCCAAAACAATTTTGTATTTTACCCAGGTCTGTATAGCGGTGGAATATACTGTCACAATAATTTGTATACTTGCCAATATACATTCACCGAGTAGGTGTAATAAAATGTTACTTTATTAAACCTGCTTATTCATGCAATTATCTAATCAGCCAATCGTGTGGCAGCAGTGCAATTCATACAATCATGTAGATACGGGTGAGGAGCTTCAGTTATTGTTCACATCAACCATCAGAATGGGGAAAAAATGTGATCAAAGTGACTTTGACCGTGGAATGATTGTTGGTGGCAGACAGGGTGGTTTGAGTATCTCAGAAACTGCTGATCTCCTGGGGTTTTCACGCACACTAGTCTCTAGAATTTGCAAAGTATGGTGCAAAAAAACTAAAAAATCCAGTGAGCAGCTGTTCTGCAGACAGATGTTAATGAGAGACGTCAGAGGAGAATGGCCAGACTGGTCAAAGCTGACAGGAAGGTGACAGTAATGCAAATAGCCGCACATTAAAGCATCGGTGGTATGCAAAGGAGCATCTCTGAACACACAACGCATCATAACTCTTAAGTGGATAGGCTGCAGCAGGAGAAGTCCAAAAAATAAGTCTTATAAATACCTAATAAAGTGCTCACTGAGTGTATTGTTGTATTTTGAAATGTACTCTGTTCTGTGACGCTGTCTCTGAAGGACTGGATGGGGGCCTGTCTGCGTCTGCTCAGCCTCTCTCTCCTTCACTAACCATGGCACTGTGTGAGGTATTTGCTGACTGTTACTGTAAGTTTACACACTGTTGACCTGGTATTTCTGGCTTACGACTCACAACCATTATATCCATTCTACCCCTACTTTGCACCTCGCTGGCCAGCGGAGGATGGGCTGCCCCTATATCACCGGGTTCCTCCTGAGATTTCTTCCCATTGGGGAGTTTTTTCTCATCAATGTCTGTGTATTTTTATTTTTGTTATTTAAATTTTTTTGCTATTTGGGGACTCAGGCCTGGTTTTCTCTTCTGTTGTTGCTGTGAAGCATCTTTGCGACAGTCTTCTGTAAAAAGTGATATACAAATAAAATAGAATTGAATTATTTGAAAATATTATTTTATGCTTTATATCACATTAGGAATAATACGGCCAGCTAAACACCTACATCTAAATGTTAATGTGTGAAACGGCTTGCATGCCGGGATATCATTAGTCCATCCATCAGTGACACCATTAAATCTGAACCTTTTAGAGACATTCTTCACACATAATAGGAGAAAATACGTCAACTTTATCTATTCTGGTAAGTTTTGTACCCAAGAGCACAATTCCATCATACAGAAACTCTACTCACAGGGTACACAGATGGTAAGTCAACAGAGTAAACTAACACGGGAAACCAGCATAGAAATAGAAAATAAGAGAATACTCTTCCACGGCTTGGTCAAAATTCTAATCTAATGCTCAAAAGTTTAGCGTTTCTTTGCAATGGAATTGTGGAAAAACAATTTTTAAAAAGTAAAAGATAAGGACTTATGCTTATTGGATCAATTCCATAATCTTGAATTAGCCTATACATTATTGAGTTGCTATATAAAGCCCTAACTGAGGACAATGTAAAACACAGCCTGTCTGCTGCAAAATTATTAGTCCGCCATCAGCAATTTGCATCATAATAACGCCTTCTAAAGCCGCTAATCACCCCTGGAAAAAAAAAAGAAAAGAAAAAAAATGAAAATGGGTTTTCTTGAAAAAAAAAAAATTCAGGCCCCAGCGAAGGGGAAAAGGCAATTAAACTGACAAGCGGCCGAGCAAGTGTTTCACCACAGTTTAAATTTATATGTTCAATTATGGAGGAAACGCGGATGTTCAAATCGAGCCGTTACCGACCCTCAGGCCAGACTGCCTCGCGGACGTGTTAACTGCCGCAGCGGCGCTCGTTCGCATCGCGACCCAGTTCTTCTTCGGGCATTACAGCTTAAGCAGCCAGCCTAGCAACAGCAGTTTCCCGTGAATTCCGATGGTATTCGCGATAAAAACAAATCGAATGATAAAAACGAGGGGGGGTTACAGACAAATAAATTAGCACATAAACGTATGAAGGAAAAACATGGCTCCCGTTAATCTTCTTGGGTGAACAGTACCCCCTCTTTCTTTTTTTTCTGAGAGCGTTTATAACCGTCTGTATCACCCGGCATAATAAGGGTTGTGAGCTGCGCTGCTCCGGGAGACGATCGCTGCTCTATTTTTGCCTACTTACACTCTCGTGGCCTTGGTAATTACCGCACATTTGCATTGCAAAGTCCATGGACCTGCCCTCAGCATCACTGCGGGTGATTGAGCTTCCTATCCACAGAGAGAGAGAGAGGAAGAGAGGGGGAGAGAGGGGGGAGGGAGAGAGAGAGAGAGGGGAGGGAAAGGGAGAGAGAGAGAGAGAGGAATGAGTTTGTAATGGGGAGAGAGAATGATAGGAAAACAGGGAGTGAGCTAGAGGTGTAGACGGAGCGAGAGATTGAGAGAGTGGTAGAAAGAGAGATAAGATGGAGGATAGACCTTTATTCTTCATCATTTCATACACTGGTCTTTACCTTATCAGACCTTTATTCTTCATCATTTCATACACTGGAAATCACATCAGCCTGTGCATAGCAGTGTCAGTGTGCACCTCTCTCTCACAGACACACACACAATTAGAGACTCTCTCTCTCTCTCTCTCTCTCTCTCTCTCTCACACACACACACACACTCACTCTCACAGACACACACACAATCACAGAGACTCTCTCTCTCTCTCTCTCACACACTCTCTCTCACAGACACACACACACACAATCACAGACTCTCTCTCTCTCTCTCTCTCTCTCTCTCAGACACACACAATCACAGACTCTCACACTCGCACTGTGTCAAACATAACAACAAAATACTGTGAACTTAGCGTGTGCTGTACTCTATATTGTCCCCATGGAAAATTATTTTATTTCTTCCGAACAAACTGACAACTTGTCTAAGGATTTTTTTTTTTTTACCTGACGTGAACGCATCTCATTTAAGGTGACATCTCTGTGCGTCAGCACCCTGCTTCACCACGATGACACCGCTTCTTTGGGCTGCCTCCCTACCCTGTGAGGTCATCGGTGTGACCCGCTGACCTGTCATCACCGCCATGACAACCGGAGAGACCTCTCTCTCTCCACCGCCGTGTTGAGACGGCCGTTTAGGGCGGGCGAGACGCGCGCCGTCCCCAATTAGGGGAGTCAAGTTCTCGCTGTTGAATCAACTCTTGAGTGTTGACGCAGGTTTTCCTCTTTCCATTCTGTGTATTTTTAACTCACATAAAACTGTTGGGGATTCATTCAAGTTTTTTAGTTCGCAAATATGATGCTTGGATGAATTGGATGTGAGGCGGGTGACAGACCCTTGACTGACCTCCCTGTTAAACATTCAGTGTTAAATTGAAGTCTAATAGGGTACACGTGATCCCTGTTGCATTAAGTCAGCTGTAGTGCTGTGCTAGGTTTACCGGAATTAGGCTCGTTTGTCTGAATTCTCCGGAAAAAAAACATTTAGGTCGAAAAGTCGAAGGCAAAAAGACAGGATTGTAAATAAAATAAAAATGGAAACGGCTTCTCAAAAAGGAGAGGAGGCAACTTTCAGAAAGAGACACTGTTCCCATGGGAACCCCTCAGTGATCAGCAGTCTGACAGTGATCCTGTCCCCTTTCCCAAAAAGCAACGGGAACGCCTTTCACCCCTCTTACCAAAAAAAAGAGAGAAGAAACCTGTAATATAGTACAATGGTTAGGGAACTGGACGGTGTCTCACAAAGCAGGATTACTGAGTTAGCTGGATAGCTGCACAAAGCAGGATTACTGAGTTAGCTGGATAGCTGCACAAAGCAGGATTACTGAGTTAGCTGGATAACTGTGCTGAGTAAAGCACTTCAGTCCATGTTCCAGATTTGGGAGTGTTCCAGGTTTTACTCAGCACAGTTATCCAGCTGACTCAGTAATCGTGCAGATGGGCCCTCAAAAAAGTGTGCTGCAAGTTTGCAAATGCGAAATGTGGGATGGGGTGGACCTAGGTTTGAGGGGCCTCAGTGTGAAATATTTTGATGGGAAATTGGCTGCATTTATACAGCACTTCTATCCAAAGCACTTTACAATCGATGCCTCTCATTCACCCATTCACACACACACACATACACACACTCACACTCACATGCACACACATACTCACACACACACACACACGCACACACACTCTCACACTCACACACACACACACACACACACACACACTCATGCATGCATGCACGCACGCACGCACGCACACACACACTCACACACACACACACCTCACACACCAACAGTGATTGGCTGCCATGCAAGGCACCCACCAGCTTGCCGGGCGTAATGGGGGGTTAGGTGTCTTGCTCAGGGACACTTCCTAACACCCAGGACGGGGGATTGAGCCCTCCGACTGCCTGGGCTTATGGCACAGGTGTGTGAAAAAGGCCCAGACGACATTGGACAGAAGGTATCAGCCCGGGGTTCAGTCTGAAAATGCATATGATGGTAAGCAAAAATCTATTTAAAAAACAAAACAAAACAAAAAAACAAGAAAAGCACCATTGCATTCATTTTTGGTGCTTTGCTAGGATTTGGGATGGCATTGCACCAGAGAACATTATTTATTCATGACTTTGGGGGAGGGAGCGTTTAAAGGTACAATAGGTCATTTCGGACTTCTAACGGTCAAGAGAAGAATAGCAGTAACAAACAACTTCAAACCACGACACTGTTTATCCCTCCCCCTTCTCTGTAAACGCACAGACATTGAAACGAAATTGGCTGTGGCAATTAGAACCCATTTTCAACCAATGAGCTTGTATTACTGTACATTTATACAATGTTTTGGTACAGAGTGTTGGGCTGTCAACTTTATATTAAAAAAAACCCCGAATTTAAGGACTATAAATACAGGCAGAGGGCGAGTCAACATGTTAGTGAGCCCTTTTCAATGATCGGAAGGGATTTACAATGGTCTTGTAACAATGTTTTAACACAAAAATCTTACCTATTGTACCTTTAAAAGGACCTGTCCTCTGGGGTCCTCGTCGCGCTTGCTACTGGTTCTGAGTTGCACTTCATTGTACGTCGTTGTGGACAAGAGCGTCTGCTAAATGCCTGTAATATAATGTAATGTAATGTAATGTAAAAAAGCTAAACAATATCGGACACATTGATTCTTTAAAGTAGGCTATTTATTTCTGTCTTGGAAAAATAAAAGTGAACATTAGCAAAAAATCAAAGACCCAACCATAAGAGGTGTGGGCGGTAAGGGCATTTTGTTTTATTATTTCGTAGCCAACTAGCATCCCGTCACTGACATATCTGCCTGGCGGCGCACTGAAGCGACCTTTCCCCGGTTTGCAGCGCCGAGCCAGACGGAAAGGATGAGCGAGGCTAGTGGGGGTATAAACAAAACGAAACAAATTTGCATGCTGAATGGCATTCCTAATGTGGATATTCATTTTAATTTAATTACTTTAACGCACACAGCGTAGTCAAGGCTTTTACGCCGAAGTCATATTAACCCCTGGCCGGTTAATATTCAGCCGTCAACGTCTCTCTGCGGCCGATGAATATTCATGCGACAGGCGATTCGCTCTCAAATATACTCCTCCCAGTGTTCTGCGCCGTCGTCGTGAGAGGATCCACAATGGAGACTCGGCGCCAGCTATGACTGTTTTCATTCGCGCACGTTCGTGTTGTGACAGCGGTTTGTCTGTCTCACGATCTCCGTGTCTCTGGTCAGCAGTGTCATGGGAGGCAAGATTGAATTGCCCACCAAAGACCGGACACTGAAAGGCAGGGAAGGTGGCTGCAGGTAAATCACGTCTCAATGATGTCCTACGGTCACGTCTGTGGCAAATGTGAACGAAGTTACAATACACGTGGGATGAAACGTATTTATTTACTAACAAGGTTGCCAGTGTATCAGATTTTGCTACAGTAGTTTGCAAACTAGCGGTCCTAGCGCTCACTCTTTCCTTGCACGTTTCAAATGACCCCGCTTATACATACAGATCATTTCCTCATTTCCACACGATATAGTAGAAAAAGCCTGTACTTTTTTCTTTTCTTTACAAAAGCACGTATTTATGGGCTAGATTGAACTTTTAAAACTACTTTTATTTATTTTTTTACTAAAGCTTGAGTTGTGAATTTATCTCTGGTTTGCACCCAAGAGCACTCCAATGTGGGTTTTTAACTCTGGATTATATCAATAAAGTCGATGTACAGTAAAAGAGTACCAATCACCCCCTAAAAACGTTAATTTGTCCCTGTAAGTGAAAAAGCACCCACCTGACCCGTTTCCTGGCAGGTAATGGTGTATACCCAGGGCTGGATTTGGATTCGGGGGCCAGATTTGAGTACCCTTGTGTTACGGATTGACCGGGCTAGTACGTTTGTATTCTGTTTGGTCTCCCATTCAAACTGCCGTTGCCGTTGCGTCGGCCATTTTACCCACCGTAGTCCCCAGAGCTCATGAGCCTGCGTTGCATGTTGTTGATGCCTTGGGTCCCGTAACTGGTGGGTGGGAAAGGTGACCGTATGGACTTCTTCCCTCGTAGTGGGCGTAGGGGGCGACATGGCTCAGGGGGCGACATAGGGGGTGACATAGGGGGTGACGTAGGGGGCGACGTAGGGGGCGACGTGGCTCAGGCAGTAAGAGCAGTCGTCTGGCAGTCGGAGGGTTGCCGGTTCGATCCCCCGCCCGGGCTGTGTCGAAGTGTCCCTGAGCAAGACACCTAACCCCCAAATGCCCCTGACGAGCTGGTTGGTGCCTTGCATGGCAGCCAATCGCCGTCGGTGTGTGAGTGTGTGTATGTACGACGGGTAGAGGTGGCATTAGTTTTTTTCCCTTCTTGTTTTGGTGGGGACCCTGTCTTGGTGAGGGTCTCTCTCTCTCTCTCTCTCTCTCTCTCTCTCTCTCCCTCTCTCTCTCTCTCCCTCTCTCTCTCCCTCTCTCTCTCTCTCTCTCTCTCCCTCTCTGTACATCTAATTCTCTCTGTGAATATGGCCCTCTCTATAATGCTCTCCCATCAATTTCTTTCCAAAAAATGATCTTATCAGTCCCTTACTCCCCCTCGATAGAGGGTCTCTAGAGAGTTCACTACGACACCTCCCCCTCCCCAGCTCACTGGCTCTCAGCGCTGGATTGTGGGAAATGATGAAAGTCGTAATATTGCTCCGTCGCGGGGTCCATCTGCGTTTTACGCGCATGAGCGTTTTGCGTCCGCCGCAGAGTCCCTCTCCGTCTGTCGGGGCTGGACGGTGGCACCGCGTGGCCCAAATCTGCCCCCCGCTCCGGACCTGAGGTGCGTTCAGCACGTGCCCTCCTGCTTGCTGCTCGCCCCTTATGTGAGACGCGTTTCCCACAATGTGAGACGTGGTTCCTTACATTTATGTAGTGCTTTTCTCAAAGCGCTTTGCGGTGAAGAGGGGGAAACTTGCCGCAACCACCACCATGTGTAGCACCCTACCTGGGTGATGCAACGGCAGCCATTTTGTGCCAGAATGCTCACCGCACATCAGCTGAGGTAGTGCGGGAGATATATAGATTTTTTGCCAATTAAATCAGGGGATGATTGGAGATTGAGAGAGCCAGTTTGGGAATTTAGCCAGGACACCGGGGAACCCTCTTCCCCCAAACTCACGCCCCCCCCCAGGTTATGGGCGGAGCTACACATCTCCGCCACAAAAACCGCGATGTGATTTGTTCATATAAGTCGTTAATATAACAGTGTATAACAGTAGCTCTGTCCATGTTCGGTTTTGCCTCACACTCTCACACTCCTGCTAAGGTATCATCGGTTATAGCGCCAAACTGGCAGACTCCTCCTAACCCAGAGGTGTGTGAGGATGCGGCCCCCCCCCCCCCCCCGCTGGCACGTTTCCACGGTGACTGCGTGGCGCCCAGCCCAGAGCGCGGCTCTCTGCATCGGAATGAGCCGGAATGCCCTTGGATGGAACGCCACCGCCTCCTCCGACTGGATCGCTGGAGGGGAGGGGAGGGGAGGGGAGGGGGGGGCGAGGGGTGGGTGGCCCTCTCCATAGTAACCAAAAAGGGTTGCTAGGAAACCACTTTGGATTGAAAGAACAGGATAAACATACGGCAGCAGTCTCCCTCTCCCTCTCCCTCTCCCTCTCTCTCCTTCTCTCCCTCTCTCCTTCTCTCTCTCCTTCTCTCTCTCCCTCTCTCTCTCTCTCTCCCTCTCTTTCCCTCTCCCTCTCTCACCCTCTCTCTGCACCCTTTTTCCCTGGGTGCCTGTGAGTCTGAGAAGTTCCCGACACAACGCCACGTTTCAGGAACGCTGAGAGTGCCATCGAGAAAAGGAGACAATCCAGACTTTCTACAAAACTATTCATTTAATTTTTTAAATGTTTGCTTTGTGTCCTTTCCTGTGTTTAACGACACGGAAAAACGGCCATTACACTATATTACCCTACCCTACATTACATTACATTACATTACAGTCATTTGCCCGATGCTCTTATCCAGAGTGACGTTCAATAAAGTGCAAATCAAAACCAGGGACAAGTGCGCTTAGGGACAAGTGCGGATCCTGGGGCTTTTTGGCCCCTACCCTTCCCTCCTCTCGGCAAAATGCCAACGGCTTCACCAACCCTGCTCCCCCCATCCCACAGAGTCCGGCACCCAGGCCACCGGAGTCTCGCAGTAAAGCGCTACGCTGTCCCGTGCACTGAAAAGTTCCCCAAAATCACCCCTGTGAACACCCGTCCGCACACACACACACACACACACCCCACTGCAAACTTCCCCAAGATCACCCCCACACAGCCCCCTTCCCAACCCATCTCACCAGCACCCATCTCCCATATCCACTACAACCCCATTCTCCGCCCCCAAACAAGAAAAACTGCCTCCTTCCCACAATTCCATGCAACCAGGCAGAGCCTGTGCCCGTATAAAGCCTCTCGCCTGAAGAGAGAGAGAGGGAAGGAGGGAGGGGCGGAGAGAGAGGGAGGGAGCGATAGAGCTTTCATCACAGGCTGGCTTCTCCTGGACCTGGTTCTCCCCGACCCTGGCAGAGGGGCGAACGTCTCAGGGCAGCGGGGGGTGGGGGGGTTGGGCGAGGGCCAAGTCCCGGGACTGTGCGACGTCCCGAAAATAGGCGCAAAAGGGGGACGCCATTGGGGCGTGACAGCCGCGGGTTGGGCGGTGAAACTCGGTGAGGTAGTGGATGTTTGGCGCCGGTCGTTTCCTATTTTATTTATTTTTTGCTGCTAGGGGACACTTCTGAAAGTGTAAGGAAACCATTACGCGAAACCGTGCGGGGAAAAATGCCATCCTCTCTCTCGCCAGTTAGCGGGGGGGAGGTTTGTTTTGTTTTTCCGGAATAAGAAGAAAAAAGACGACAAAAAGCGTTCAGACGGTAGCTGTTTGTTTTCGCACCTTTCTGAGTTTTAACAGAATGCGAAACGGAAAGCCTTTCCTCCATTGTCGTGAGTTTTTATTTCTGGCCAAGTTTTCCTCGTGTGCTCGCCCTCCCTGCCTGGTGTTTTTAGTCTCTCCGGCGCGTTATGGGCTTTTCTCCATTAAAGAAAAAAAGTTATTTGTAACGTTGCATTTTTTGGCACGGCGGTGGTTGCTGGGCGGGCGGGCGGTGGGTATTCGGGGGGGGTTTGGGAGAGGAGGGGTGTTTGTGGTTCTGAATGCTGCCAGATTGGCACAGGCTGGACTTTTGGATGAGCTCAATGGGAGAGATTCTGGCAGCCTAGTCTGGTGCGAGAGCGAGAGGGGGGGATGATGGGAAGGGGGCGGGAGGACTGAGAAAAAACAGCGGAAACACAGAGAGAGAACTTGGCTAGCGTTTCTCGCCTGTGCTGTGGGTTTGTGTCCGTGTGTTCTTGGCTGGCTGTGCAAGATTATTTTTTCCCAGTTTTAATTGTTTATTTGTTCATTTCTCTTTTTGGATGGAAATGGTTAGGTCTTTTTTCCACCGTCTGAAGCCACACCTGTTTTGAAAAGCCTGGAAGAATTTATCCTTTTCACTCCAGTGTGATCTGGTGGCTCTTTGTTTTTGCCTGTCCGCACTGCCCTGGCATCTTCTCAGCTGCCACCAACTCCTCATCCTCCTCCTCTTCCTCCGTCAGTCTTTCTGCAATTACTGACCAGATCCGCCCAGATTGTCTTTTGTCTTTTTCCGAAGAAGAAAACAAAGAGAAAGAGGAAGAAGAAGAAGAAGAAGAAGAAATGATAGAACGAGAAATGCCAATAGTAAAAAAAAGCAAATTTGTGTGTGTGTGAGTGTGTGTGCGTGCGTGTGTGTGTGTGCGCACGCTTGTGTGCGTGTGTGTGTGTATGTGTGCGTGTTTGTGTGCATGCGTGTGTGATTGTGCGTGTGTGTGTGCGTGTGCGTGTGCGTGTGTGTGTGCGTGTGTGTGTGCATGTGTGCGTGTTTGTGTGCATGCGTGTGTGCATGTGTGCGTGTTTGTGTGCATGCGTGTGTGCATGTGTGCGTGTTTGTGTGCATGCGTGTTTGTGTGCATGCGTGTGTGATTGTGTGTGTGTGTGTGTGTGTGCGTGTGCGTGTGCGTGTGTGTGTGTGTGTGTGTGCGTGTGTGTGTGTGTGTGTGCGTGCGTATGAGTGTGTGTGTGAGTGTGTGTGTGTATGTGTGTGTGTGTGTGCGTGCGTATGAGTGTGCGCGTGCGTGTATGTGTGTGTGAGTGTGTGTGTGTGCGTGTGCAGGTGTGTGTGCATGTGTGTGTGCATGTGTGCGTGTTTGTGTGCATGCGTGTGCATGCGTATGTGATTGTGCGTGTGTGTGTGCGTGTGCGTGTGAGTGCGTGTGCGTGTGCGTGTGAGTGCGTGTGCGTGCGTGCGTGTGCGTGCGTGTGAGTGCGTGTGCGTGTGCGTGCGTGTGCGTGCGTGTGAGTGCGTGTGCGTGTGAGTGCGTGTGCGTGCGTGTGAGTGCGTGTGAGTGCGTGTGCGTTTGCGTGCGTGTGCGTGTGTGTGTCGGGGGGTGGGGCGCCCATCTGGCCGGCTTCAGACACATTTTGGCACCATTTTGAAATGGGCCGTGGCGCTGGGTGCTTCTCTCCCTCAGACGGAAGTTCATCATTATTTCCTCGTGTCCCGATTCTGCGATTCTGTCTTTCTCCTCCCAACGGGAGGAGGAGCGAGAAGCAGACTTAGAGGAATCCCATTTTTATATATTTTTTCCCGCAGGTGTGCTTTTTGCCGTGGGACTGCCTTCTCCTCCGACGCGTTAGTTTCCCGGCTCCGATGTCGTCGTTACGCAGGGATGCCGTTACAGGCGCCTCGCAGGGAAGAGATTGTGGGCGACGCACAAAGGGGTTGAGCGTTTGTTCCTCCGTCTTTGGTTCCTTGTTTTGTAGTTGGCGGCTGGGTGTGACTGAATTTCTGAAATCTGGGGTTGGTGGGGCGGGGGGGGGCGAGAGGAGACTTTCGGCGGAATGACTATGTCCCGAGCTGTTCTCTTCCCTTTTCTTCCCGTGTGCAGTGTGGTGTCTGCGTGGCTTTGTTCATTTTACTGATGAATTTCTGTTTTGAAAGCTCCCTTCGCGCTAAATCCGGAAGCTGGTTCGGGTACACATTCATTGTGATGCCTTTAATATTTTGGCGCAGTCCTCGATGTCTGTTGTGTGTTGTGTGTTATTTTGTGCCTCAGTTGTTCTGACACAGGGAGTGATTGGTCGCCATGGTGATTGGATGGTCTTTTGCCGACTGGTATGAGCTTCACATGGGGGGGGGTCATAGGTCAAAACAAGGCAGCATGTGGCTTAATGGTTAAGGTGCATGACTGGGATCCACAAGTTCGATTCCCCGGTGTAGCCATAATCAGATTGTGCCCTTCACCCTGAATTGCTCCAGGCTTACAGTCTAATCAACTGTAAGTCCCTTTGGATAAAAGCGTCAGCCAAATAAAAAAAGGCATGGATGACACAATGTTTTTCCCGAAGTGGCCAAAACCGGCAGAATTTCCTGGTGTTGCTGAGAGTGCTGAGAGGCGGTGCTGACTAGCGTCACTGCGGTTGGATCCAGTGCAGCTTGTTCAGACCTGTTTTCAGGTCAGTGGTACAACTGCGGTCGGAATACGAAGTCGATCATTTTGTATCGCAAGAAAATGTAGTCAAATGCAGTCTGTGTTTTAAACATTTTTGCCTCCCCATGTGCACACACTTTGTGGACGAATCAGTGGCAGATTACGCCACACAGTGGAGGAGCCACATCAGCTTCCTCTGGCTCTAAGCTGCGCAAAATGGCGGCGCCAATAAACTTGACTTCCCGGCCTTCAAACCGCTTTCCACAAGCCCATGGATAGTCAGTGGATGACGTAACAGGCCCATATTTTTTTTTGGGTACCGAAATCTGGTACCAGCATGGTGCCAGTTCCCATAGAGCTGGTACCCACTGGCCCAAATGGATTTCAGTGCCTTAGACACAGCAGGTACCGTTATCAAGCTAGTCAACATTCGGTCCAAATACCAAAGCCGAAACGATAGAAATTATACTTGTGTAGTTTAACCAATTCATTAAAACATTGACTTCTAGTTTTTTTTTCTAATAAAAAGGATGTTCTTTAATGTGGTTGTATGCTCTTTATTTTAAAGAAGGTATAGATCTAGTCACCGTTTAGGCACCGGTACTGTTCTAAAAGTATTTGTTTGCCTAGGTATTGGCCTGGATGTTGGAGATGGTCACCTTTGCTTCTTCGCATTTGGGACGGCTTGCTGAATGCTTTTCACAAAATGGCAGCCGCAATAGAGTCACATTTAGCTAAATAATAAATCTGGAAAAAAAATTATGAATCTGGAAAGGGGTGATATAATTGTGATAAGACCATTAGCCATTGAACCAAGAGGAGCTCCACCAATCAGAGTATGTTGCTACCAGCTTGCAGAACAATCAGATAGTGATTGGTCAATGGTCTCCTGGCTACCCTTCCGGGATTCTGTTGGGAATTACAGGAATGTGGCCAGGAAGAATCCACCAATCACCATCACAGTTGTCCTATTGCTTGTTAACGAAGTACTCTGTGATTTATAGAGCCTTTCCATCAGGTAAGATGATGTCATAGCTGCTTGATGCAGCCTGGGAGAGCCAAAAGGCCAAAGGCCATTGGTCTGTTTGTTTGTGCCAGACCTACCTGCTAAAATCCTCCCATACAATACAGAGCCTAGGGGCCACTAATTTACACACAGTTCCAAGCCACGTGTGATAACCTTGGCACACCCCTTTACCTTGATCGGAAGGCCCAAAAGGGTGGTGTTGTAGTGCTACGAAAACAGTCTGGCAGTCACAAGTGCCCCTAGCATTAAGAGCCGCTAGCTCACCTAGCATTAAGACTCGCTAGTTCTCCTAGCATTAGCACTCGCTAGTTCTCCTAGCATTAGCACACTTGTGCACTGGCAGACGATAGCCTATTTTCAATTATCGACTGAGGGAGCAAAGTCAGTCGGTGAAACTTGAGTGTGTATGTGTATGTGTGTATGTGTTTGTTTGTCTGTTGACTAATGTTAACTTGGTGCACCCCCCCCCCCCCCCGTCTCTCCCTCCAGGCCTGAGATTTTGCACACTAAGTCGTTTTAGTCTTCTTAGTGCTAATCCTTACACACATCTGTGACGCTCTCTCTCTCTTTCTCTCTCTCTCTCTCTCTCTCTCTCGCTCTCTCTCTCTCGTGCGCTTGCATGCCCCAGTTCCCATTGGCCTTGTTGCATCTCTGCAGAGCCTGTGTGGGTTGCTGATGGCAGCACTTTGCTATTACCTTTGACCCAGGAAGTCATTAGCGCCGACGCAGAACTAATGCAGCTTTGTATTACGGAGATCTCACATCGGACATGCCCGGGTGGCTGTGAGAGACTACAACTGGTGGGGGGGGGGCGGGGCAGCTGTTTAATCTCCTAAGTATCTCCCAGTGTAGATAGTGGTAGTCATTATCCTGCTTAGCCAGAGCGTGCTTAGCCACAAAGCTACGCTAATCCCGCTGTACTGCTTCATGTACCTGCTGCTGAGCAGAGAGCAAGGGATGATGGGAAGGGTGGTTTTAGCCCCCCCCCCCCCCCCCCCCAAATATCGAGCGTTGCTTCACATGGGAAGTTGGTCATGTTCAAGAGCCTCCAGCCGGGAAAAACATTAATTCAAAGCTTTCTCCCCCTCTCTCTCCCTCTCCCGACTCTCTCTTTCTTTCTCCTCTCCTCTCCTGTTCCTTGCTCTTTGTCTTTCTCTCAATCTCTTCTCCCACTCCCTCTCTCTCCGATGTTCAGTTCAGTTGTGTTTCAGCCCAGTTCAATGTGCTGCTGCTTAATTGGTAGAAGAGCCAGTATATTACATTACATTACATTACAGTACATTAGTGGCATTTGGCAGACGCTCTCAAAGCATGACACATATACAGTATGACAGGCAAGTGATTTAACTGTGCCACACAGTTTACATCATATGAACAAAGCTAATTCTACATAACAATATAACAATATACTATGCTCTCTTTCTCCCTCTCCCTCTCTCCCTCCTTCATTATTTATTATTCAGGTGTATTATTTATTTTATTTATTAGTGGTAGTTTATTTCCCCTATTTCCTTTATCTATCCCCCTCTCTCTCTCTCTCTCTCTCTCTCTTTCTCTCTCTCTCCTCTCCATCTCTCCCTCTCCTGTAGGGAGGCGTGCGGTGAACTGATACCCCACCAGGCCCTTTCCTGAGGGTGCGGAGATGGCTTTGCTGGGTGAGTCTGGCCCCTGTGCTGGGGGCATACACAGAGTGGGTATGGGGTCTCTCTGCGGAGACAGGATCCAGTATACTGTACTGTCACAACCCACAGGATGTGTGAACCGGTCGTGCTGAAATATGGAGACCAAATGCTTACATTTGCAGTGCTGTGAAGGTATCGTGTGCTAGTGTTTATTATTTAATATCCGCACTGATTTTTATGATCATCTTTTTATTTATTCTAAATATACCCTCAGTGAGCACTTTATTAGGTATTTATTAGGCTTATTTTTTAGTCTTCTACTGCTGGAACCTATCAATTTAGAGTTATGTTGTGTGTTCAGAGATGCTCTTCTGCATACTACTGTTGTAATGTGTGGTTATTTGCCTTACTGTCACCTTCCTGTCAGCTTTGACCAGTCTGGACATTCTCCTCTGCCGTCTTTCATTAGAAAGACGTTTCTGTCTGCAGAACTGCTGTTCACTGGATTTTTTGTTTTGTTTTTTGCACCATTCTTTGCAAACTCTAGAGACTAGTGTTCGTGAAAATTCCAGGAGATCAGCAGTTCCTGAGATACTCAAACCACCCTGTCTGCCACCAACAATCACCACGATCAAAGTCACTTAGATCACATTTTTTCCTGAAAGATGTGTATATTTCCCCACATCTATTCTGATATGTTTTAGTTATGACTTATAACTACATAATAATCTACTTATAGCTACTATAACATTTATTATGTTTTGGTTTAATATATATTTCAGTATTTTTCATTTCAGGTCTGAAGCAGTGAATCTGTAATTGTGTGTTGGGAGGCACATTGCCCTGAGTATATTTGCACATTATACCCATAATTCCTCTGTGCGTCTAATTTATCTTTGGAGGAATCTGGTTCTGTCGAGTTCTGGGGGCACAAATGTGTTCAATCAGTGTTAGAAATCTGATATTTATGTTTCCACTTACGAACTGAAGAAAGCTTAAAAACTGTGTGGATGGATCCCCCCTGGCACCCCCTAAATGTTTTATGAATATGTCAGAAATGTCATATTTTTTCATTGAGCGGGCGCATCGGTCTCTGAGGATGGAGGCTCCTGCTTCTGACGGCAGCGTTTCTCATTAGACGCGGATCCTGTGTAGTGTGTGAGGGGGAATGTCCCGTCAATAGTGTTACATTATCAAGTGCCTCACACGCATACACACGCACGCACACACACACACGAACGAACACACATATACGTCGACGCATACACAGGGACAGGCACACACACATACACAGGCGCACGCACAGACACACATACACACACGCGCACACACACGCACACGCGCACACATATACATCAACATATACACAGGGACAGGCACTCTCTCTCTCTCTCACACACACAGGCACAATACACAGGAACACTCGCTTGCAGACACATACACACACTCTCTCTCTCTCACACACACTCACACAGACACATGCGCAGGCACACTTGCACACACAGACACATACACACTCTCTGACATACACACAGACACATACACACACACACACATACTCACACAGGCACACTTGCAGACACAGACACATACACACTTTCTCTCTCTCACACACACACATACTCACACAGGCACACTCACACACACACTCACATACACACACACACACACACACATACTCACACAGGCACACTCACACACACACTCACATACACACACACATACTCACACAGGCACACTCACACACACACTCACATACACACACACATACTCACACAGGCACACTCACACACACACTCACATACACACACACATACTCACACAGGCACACTCACACACACACACACACATCCCCCGTATCAGGCCCACACACCTGTCCAGCTGTACTCCTGTTTTTGTTCCTGTCTAATACAGACGTTCTGTGCGTATGCTCCTGGCTACTTGTTATCATTCAAATCTGGATATGATTTCTGACAGTTGATTGTGAAGTCTCAGAATCTATTGTATTCATATGCCATTACTCGTTGTGCATCAGTCAGCAATTGCTGTGTCAACACGCTACGCTGTGCCTCTGTATTACAGTTTACACCCTGACGGTCCATTTTGTGATTCTGTCAATTTCTGAGGATGTGGTTGAGTTGGCACTTAAGGAATGAACTGCAATATATTGTAAATATGTGGTCGTCTTTTGGGGGGGGGGAAATATTTCAATATCTGAAAGTTACAGTGAAGGGTTCTCTGAACTTAATTTTGAATTTCATTTCAATAGACTGAAGTGTATTCCACTTTTGAAAGGGAGCAAATCTCAAATGTCAGGCCTGTGTATTTTTATTAAACCTCAAAATAGATACTGCGTGTATGTGCGTGTGTGTGTGTTTGTGTTTGTGTTTGTGTGTGTGCGTGCATGTATGTGTGTGAGTGTGTGTGTGTGTGTGTACAGTGTATGTGTGTGTACTATGTCTGTGTTTGTACAGTGTGTGTGTGCATGTGTGTACAACGTGTGTGTGTGTACAGTATGTGTGTGTGTGTGTACGTGAGTGTGTATTACCCAGCTGACCTAGCATCCTCTCTCAGGATGCCTGTGAGCTGCTTGTCGGAACACTGGGGTCCTAGCAGCTGCAGGCTGAAGAGGTGCCCCCCACAGTGCCTGTGTGCTTTGGGCGATTTCCTGCCTCAAACTGCCACACCATTCCCACACTGCCCTGAGCAATTTTCATCTCCTCATCACCAATCAGCAGTCTTACCCAAACGTCTGCTGCTGAGGGAAACACAGGCTCGGAGCACTGGATGATAAGAATTCCCTCCTGCTTTCTGCTTTCGCATTTTGGAGGAAACGGATACGACTGAAAAAGATTAAATGGAGCTTTAAGATTAAGTCAAAGTTGACGGGTAGGCTGTTACAATAATAATAACATGGATATGAATATGAATGTTAATGACAGCACAACATTCTATAAATATCAGTAATAATAATTATAACTATTGTCAGACTGATGACCACGTTCCTGGTGATGGGTTTGCACTTTGTCTCCTGCTCAGTCTAATCAGCTGTACGTCACTCTGGATAAGAGCGTCATGTACTGTACTGTACTGTAATGTAATGTAATGCCAATACTATAATGTAATGATTATCATTGCAATAGTAATATTAATATTCATAATCCCTGTCCCACACGTCCCTCCCCAGTCCTAACGGGACACAGAGGTAGTGAGGGTGGTCTTCTTCCCCAGAGAAGTCAGCTTTGAGAAGCTGCTGAAAGTCTTCTGGGAGAGCCACAACCCCACTGAAGGTAGGCCCCGCCTCCTGTCCCTCCCCAAAGCACCCTGGGTAATGGAGTCCTGTGCGGGAGTGGTACTACAGCCTACTGACCTGATGGGCGGGGGAGGGGAAGGATAGGGTGGTCTTTGAGGGGAGAAAAAGACAGAAACAGACAGAGAGATGTATCTCTCTCTCCCTCTCCCTCTCTCACACACACACACACACACACACTCTCACACATACACACACACGCACTCACACATACACACAGGCACACACACACGCACACACTCACACATACACACACACACACACACACACACACAAACACTCTCTCACATACACACACATACATAACCACTCTCTCAAACATACACACACACACACACACACACAATCACTCTCTCACACAAACACATATACACACATTCTCTCACACACACACACACACACACACACTCTAATGTATCAAGCTCCCACACACATACTCATGTAAAACACACAAATGCACACACGCACAGCATACATACCCACACAAAGAAACAGGCACACACACTCAAGCACACGCGCGCACATATTTACAGTTAGTTACATCCTCATTAAAGAGAGTCCCCCCCCCCCCCCCCCCCCCCCCAAACCTCCCCCATTACCCAGAGTCCCCCTGGGCCCTCAGTCTGTCTGGAGGATAAGGATGTCTTACCCCCCCCTCCCCCCCAGAGCCTCTGCTACCCTTTCATCTTTCTCTAACTCATCCCTCCGGTCTCTCCCTCTTCCCCACGTCCTCCTCTCTCCCTCCTTTTTCCTCACTCATTCCCACATGCATTTCTGGAGAAAAAATGCTGTTTGGCCCTTTCTCTCTCTCTCTCCCTCTCTCTCCCCCTCTCTCTCTTTCTCTGTCTTTCTCTCCCTCTCCTCTCTCTCTCTGTCTCCCTCTCCCTCTCTCTCTGTCTCTCTCTCTCCCTCTCCCTCTCTCTGTCTTTTTCTCCCTCTCCCTGTCCCTCTCTCTCTGTCTTCCTCTCTCTCTCTCTCTCTCTCTCTCTCTCTCTCTCTCTCTGTTGAAGACATGCAGTATTCATGCATGATGACAGCCTATGGACTCAGGCTGTGCTCTGGCAGGCGACCGGGCACACGCACACGTGCACACAAGAGCCACAATGGCCGCCCTGGGCGTCGTGGGGGCGCTAGTGAAGGTCGGGGCCCTTGTATGTAGCAGGGAAATGTCTCCATGTTGGGTCATGTGATTTATGTCTTTTTATTATTTTTTTTGTGACCGTGTCATGGTGCACGAACACCAAATGTATGTAATAATGTTGTGACTTTATGTCATAACTTCGTCTATCATTGCTGAGGGATGTAGGCCTAATCTGTATGTGTGTGATATCGTGTGTTTGATATGTTAACACGTGGTGCGTTTCCACGGTAACGCATTCATTTTTGTACTTTCTTGCCGTACACAGGAAAAGAAGCAGCTGTGTGTGTGTGTGTGTGTGTGCGTGCATGTGCGTGCATGTGGGGTGGGGGGGGGGGGGGGGGGTTGCATCACCCGGAATCTTGTATAGCCCAAAACCACCCCCCACCCCCTCCAATGATGACCTTGAGAGATCTACCCCCCAATCCCCCCTTCAGACTGCCATTACCCCCCTCCCTGCAGTGTGTCGCAGGGGCAGAGTGGCAGTTGCGGGGTAATTTATGCAGATTGTGGGCGGAGTAGGCGGGGGACGTGGAGCTCAGACAGATTTGTATACGTTAGCCCCAGCGCTGGTGATTAGGCCGCGTCAGTGACGGGAATATTAATTAGCACTGATGAGACAAAACCCCCATCAACCCCCAACACGCTGGGTGTTTAGTGCTTAGGACTGCAGAACTGCTTTTGTGTGTGTGTGTGTGTGTGTGTGTGTGTGTGCGTGCGTGTGTGTGTGTCTGTGTGTGTGTGTGTGTGTCTGTGTGTGCGTGTGTGTTTGTGTGTGTGTGTGTTCGTACGGTCTGTGTATGTGTGTATGTGTGTGTGTGTCTGTGTGTGCGTGTGTGTTTGCATGGTCTGTGCGTGTGTATGTGTGTGTTTCTATGGTCTCTGTGTGTGCGTGTGTGTGAGTGTGTATGTGTGTGTGTTAGTATGTGCGTGTATGTGTGTGTGTGTGTCTGAGTGTGTGTGTGTATGTGTATGTGTGCGTGTATGTGAGTGTGTATGTGTGTGTGTGAGTATGTGGTATGTGTATGTGTGTGTATGTGTATGTGTGTGTGAGTGTGTATGTGTGTGTGTGTGTGTGAGTGTGTGTGTATGTGTATGTGTGCGTGTGTGTGTATGTGTGCGTGTGTGTGTGTATGTTTGTATGTGTGTGTGTATGCAGGGTTTCCCCAGGTCTGGTGCTCCTCTATGTCGGTGTTTTACGGGGGTTAACATGGTCTTCACAGCCTCCCGCACACACCCCACCCCCACCCCATCCCTCGCACCCTGTCCCGCCCCAGCAGAGGCCCCGGAGTGCACTCTGCGTTCCCGGGAGACCTCCCCAAATATCTCCTCTTGTTTAACTGAAGCCGTCTCCACTCCAGGATACTCCATTTTGGATCTATTGTTGATGCACTCAACACAACCATTTTGGCCCTTCTTATTTACAGTAGGACAAACGCCTTTCCATCTTGTATAATTTCATTTTTCTTCCGGTGTGAAAGCAGTTCCGTACTCCAATGATAAAGCAGTTTTCTTCTCGCCATGTTGCGCTGTTCTGTTGTTCAGAAGTGCAGAGATTGGCGACAGTGTTAGGTGTGGCATTTCTAATACTGGATTCTGTAAATATTAACGTTATGTATTGGAGGCAGGAACTCTGGCGGTTTTCAAGACCAAGCTAAATGCGGTGCTAGATACTCTCTAGCTGTTAGGCAAAGTAAGCAGTAGGTGTAGTTTAGTGGCAGGTAGAGGGGAGCGCTGTCAGTCTGAATGGCCTGTTCTCCTCGGTAATTTAAGTTTTGTGAATATGTTGTCTTGGCGTTCTGTGGCCTTGCTGCTTTAGAGAGGTTGATAGGGTTGTATTTTGTGTATTGTATATTGTATATTATTAATTGTTTTGCTTTATTTCAGTTCCCCCAGCTGGAGTGGACAGTTAGCCGAGTTCTCCTGCTGATCTGGGCGTCCCTGCCGTTTGGCGGGCACAGCGACGGAGTCAGAGCTGGGGAACGAGCTAAGACCGGCTAACTCGCGCTAAAAGTATTTCAGTCTTGTATTGAGACTTGGAAGTCTTATTTCTTTTATGTTTTTGCCAAATCGGATGAAAGTATTGCCAATCAGTGAGACAGTTTGACTTAATTTCAAGATTTTGCCAATGGATTTCACTTGTGAAGCAAACATGAACTTAAAACAAGGTAGTATTTTGAGTCTTTTTACAAGACTGAAGTGTAATTTTTTGCACAAGGTTTACAGCGCTCCAAAATATGGCATGTGATCATTTCTGCCTCTGCCACCCCCCTCCTCTCCCCCTCCCCCACCCCCTCCTCTTCCCCCTGTTCCTGCATCATCCTGCTTTCCTTTTAATCTGATTAACTTCTTACCGTTTTCTCTTTTGTGCAATTTGCCTACAACTAAAAAAAACATGCAAATATGCGCAAAACAATCACGTGTGTAACTCCTCCCCTGAAAACACACACGCTCATTCATGTGCACACAAACACACACACACACACACACACACATGCACAGACACATACACACGCACGCACACGCACGTGCGCACACACAAAAAAGCACATGCATCTACACATGTACCCACACGCGCGTACACAGAAAGTGCATATACACACACGCATGCATACACACATACAAACACACTTAAAAGCATATGCACACACACATGCACGCATACAGACATATGCATGTGCACACACAAACATGCATGTGCACACACAGAATCAACACGCACACACACACACGCATAAAAGCACACGCATCCACACACGCGTTCGCACACACACGCACACACACACACACACACATAAAATCACACGCGCACACACATCCACACACATAAAATCACACGCGCACACACATCCACACATGTACACACTATGCACATGTTCGCACACACACGCACACACACACACACACACACATAAAATCACACGCGCACACACATCCACACATATACACACTATGCACAGAAATTCCTAATATGAAAAGCAGGCTTTCTCATTGACGGGAGGGAAACAGCGCCCCCGGTGGCACCAGGTGGATCTGCTTCTGCCCGTGCGCGGCTGTGGCGGACATAGACCAGCCCCCGCCGTCAAATACGACCCCCGTGAGGATACAGAGATTAATATTCATGCAGGCACAGATGTCTGCACGCACAATATAGCACCGGGCCCCACGGCCAGCACAGCCCTGCGCCTCCGTGCTCCACCCCGCAGCGTGTGAACCAACAGCACAGCCAACCCACTGCATATGAAACAACAGCACAGCCAACCCACTACGTACGAACCAACAGCACAGCCAACCCTCTGCTGATAAACCAACAGCACAGCCAACCCGCAGCGTATGAACCAACAGCACAGCCAACCCTCTGCTGATAAACCAACAGCACAGCCAACCCACTGCATATGAAACAACAGCACAGCCAACCCACTACGTACGAACCAACAGCACAGCCAACCCACTGCTTATGAACCAACAGCACAGCCAACCCACTCCGTACGAACCAACAGCACAGCCAACCCGCAGCATATGAACCAACAGCACAGCCAACCCGCAGCGTATGAACACAGCACAGCCAACCCGCAGCGTATGAACCAACAGCACAGCCAACCCACTGCTGATAAACCAACAGCACAGCCAGCCCGCAGCGTATGAACCAACAGCACAGCCAGCCCGCAGCGTATGAACCAACAGCACAGCCAACCCGCAGCGTATGAACCAACAGCACAGCCAGCCCGCAGCGTATGAACCAACAGCACAGCCAACCCGCAGCGTATGAACCAACAGCACAGCCAACCCACTGCTGATAAACCAACAGCACAGCCAGCCCGCAGCGTATGAACCAACAGCACAGCCAACCCGCAGCGTATGAACCAACAGCACAGCCAACCCACTGCTGATAAACCAACAGCACAGCCAGCCCGCAGCGTATGAACCAACAGCACAGCCAGCCCGCAGCGTATGAACCAACAGCACAGCCAGCCCGCAGCGTATGAACCAACAGCACAGCCAACCCGCAGCGTATGAACCAACAGCACAGCCAACCCACTGCTGATAAACCAACAGCACAGCCAGCCCGCAGCGTATGAACCAACAGCACAGCCAGCCCGCAGCGTATGAACCAACAGCACAGCCAACCCGCAGCGTATGAACCAACAGCACAGCCAACCCGCAGCGTATGAACCAACAGCACAGCCAACCCGCAGCGTATGAACCAACAGCACAGCCAACCCACTGCTGATAAACCAACAGCACAGCCAGCCCGCAGCGTATGAACCAACAGCACAGCCAACCCGCAGCGTATGAACCAACAGCACAGCCAACCCACTGCTGATAAACCAACAGCACAGCCAGCCCGCAGCGTATGAACCAACAGCACAGCCAGCCCGCAGCGTATGAACCAACAGCACAGCCAGCCCGCAGCGTATGAACCAACAGCACAGCCAACCCGCAGCGTATGAACCAACAGCACAGCCAACCCGCAGCGTATGAACCAACAGCACAGCCAACCCACTGCTGATAAACCAACAGCACAGCCAGCCCGCAGCGTATGAACCAACAGCACAGCCAACCCTCTGCTGATAAACCAACAGCACAGCCAACCCACTGCTGATAAACCAACAGCACAGCCAGCCCGCAGCGTATGAACCAACAGCACAGGCCTGCAGCTCCGTTTCTTTCAGCTCCATCCCGCCGCGTATGAACGAAAGCGCTCACTCACTGCTGGGGACTGAAAGCAATGGAGTTCTAGAACACTGACTTATAATTTTGAGAGGGAAAAAAAAATTCCGGAAAAACCTACTGCTCTCAGGGCGGAGGCCAAAATCTTGCGTATGTTTCGGTATATATTTATTCTAGAACACTGTCTTGGACGCCAAAAGATGGTGAAGTGTGAAATGGTATGGAAGGGGGTATTGTGACCTGGGTTTCTCTTCACCGGGTTTCTCTTCACCGTTTGCTCTACACAGAACTTTGCACCAAATTTCAGCGTGTAAGCGCAAAACAGTGTGTTCGTTTGCCTGATCGAGGACAGTAAGCAAAGATCTGTGTGTTTATTAGAGGTGAGACACGTTCTTTCTACAGAAATGTAATTGAGAGGTTGAGTGAGAGAGTGAAAGAGTGGAGTGCCA
>NC_083760.1:88510290-88535641 GCF_963514075.1 Conger conger | reverse complement strand
GGGGTTGAAAAGCCATGGCGATATCTTTAAGCTGTCTCCCTCCGGGCCCTCTCAGGTTAGCCTGGGCCAGTCAGAAGCAGCACTCAGGAGCGACACATGAACATTACGCTGTATCTCAGCTCTGCCGACAGCTGTTTTAAGATCCCTGAAGGCCGACAGAGGATTTGGGGATATACAACGCTCCACTTTATTACGCACGCCCGCACACCAGCTATCTAATCAGCCAACCATGCGGCAGCAACTAAATGCATCAAAGCATGCAGGCATAGTCAAGAGGTTCAGTTGCTGTTCAGACCAAACTGGAGAATGGGTCAAGAATCGCGATCGCAAGTGAGTTTGGACGTGGAATGTGGTGGCAGACAGGGCGGCTTGAGTATCTCAGAAACTGGGATTTTCACGCACAGCAGTCTCTAGAGTTTGAGGGAATTGTGCGACAAACATCAAACATCTAGTGAGCAGCAGTTCTGTGTGCAAGAACACCTTGTTAATGAGAGAGGTCAGAGGAGAATGGCCACACTGGTCAAAGCTGACAGGAAGGTGACACTAATGCAAATAATCAGAATTGCAGAAGAGCATCTCTAAACACACAGCACATCAAACCTTGAAGTGGATGAGGTTATTTTTTAGACCCCAATAGGTCTAAAAAACAAGTCTTAACAAACTAAATAAAGTGGCCACTGGGCGTACAGCCATTATTACATGCTGATATGTCCAGCTCATTATCAGTATTGCCTTAAGGAATGGATTTATTTCTTTATTTACATTTTTTCTACCCATGGATTGGTTGGTAGCATTCAGGGGAAAACAGGTCCGGCCATGTTTACTCTGGCTAGCCCTTAATGAGAGAGAGAGAGGAGGGGAGAGAGAGAGAGAGAGTGTGAGAGGGAGAGAGAGAGAGAGAGAGGATGGGAGAGAGAGAGAGTGTGAGAGAGAGTGTGAGAGAGAGAGAGGAGGGGAGAGAGAGAGAGAGAGTGTGAGAGGGAGAGAGAGAGAGAGAGAGGATGGGAGAGAGAGAGATAGAGAGAGAGAGAGTGTGAGAGAGAGAGAGAGCGAGGAGGGGAGAGAGAGAGAGAGTGTGAGAGAGAGAGAGAGGAGGAGGGGAGAGAGAGAGTGTGAGAGAGAGAGGAGGGGGAGAGAGAGAGAGAGTGTGTGAGAGAGAAAGAGGAGGAGGGGAGAGAGAGAGAGAGAGGAGAGGAGAGAGAGTGTGAGAGAGAGAGGAGGGGAGAGAGAGAGAGAGTGTGAGAGAGAGGAGGGGAGAGAGAGAGTGTGAGAGAGAGAGAGAGAGGAGGGGAGAGAGAGAGAGAGTGTGTGAGAGAGAGAGGAGGGGAGAGAGAGAGAGTGTGAGAGAGAGAGAGGAGGGGAGAGAGAGAGAGAGAGGAGGGGAGAGAGAGAGAGAGGAGGGGAGAGAGAGAGTGTGAGAGAGAGAGAGAGGAGGAGGGGAGAGAGAGAGAGAGTGTGGGAGAGAGAGAGCACAGATACTTTAAGTGGCATTGATCAGCAGGAACTCAGATGACCTGGGTGGGTGATGTTGCGCTGAAAGCGCTAATCGATGCCCTGCGTGCTCCAGTCTCGCTCGCCGTGGCGACGGTGATGCAGCTCCGGGGTCAGACTGCGGCCCCTCAGGGGGAGAGTGCTGAGTCATCACTCACTGAGAGTATCTGTAGTGCTCCAGCGCAGACGCGTGGACACCCTGTGAGCACACACACACACACTCACACACACACACACACACTCACACACACTCACACACACACACTCACACATACACACACTCACACACTCACTCACACACACACACACACACACACTCACATACATACACACATTCACACTCACACACACTCACACACTCACACACACACACACACTCACACACACAAACACACACACTCACTCACACACACTCACACACACTCACACACACACATACACACACTCACACACACACACACTCACACACACACACACACTCACACACACACACACACACTCACACACACACACACATACATACACACATTCACACTCACACACACTCACACACTCACACACACACACACACACTCACACACACAAACACACACACTCACTCACACACACTCACACACACTCACACACACACATACACACACTCACACACACACACACACACACATGCATACACATGCATACACACACACACTCACACACACTCACACGCATACACACACACACTCACACAAACACACATACACATACACACACACACACACACACCCACACACACCCACACACATGAACATGCACAATACAAGTGCACACACATGCACACGCCCAATACAAGTGCACACACACAGTTGCATACACAGACACACACATGCGCACACACCCACACATGCACGTGCACACTCACACACATGCATATACCAACTCAAGCACACTCACACAAACACGCACACATTCATTCACACACACGCACAATCAAACACACTCATGCACACACACACGCAATCAAACACACAAGCACACACACACATATCCAGAAACGCACACACATGCACATATCAAATTAAGTCAAATGTATTTGTAAAGCACTTTTTACAGAAAAACCGTCACAAAGACCCTTCACAGATTAACAGGAGGGCAAAAAGGGGGTTAAAAACCAGGCCTGAACCCCAAATAGCACATGAGGTAAAAAAAAAAAACCCTCATGAAAAAAAGAGTCGCTGTAACATGGAAGTGAGGGGTCACTTCGTTATACGTCCCTCTGGATCAGAGCATCTGCTAAATGCCATTTAATGTAATGTAGTGTAATGTAATGTAATGTAATGTAGTGTAGTGTAGTGTAGTGTAGTGTAGTGTAGTGTAATGTAATGTAATGTAATGTAGTGTAATGTAATGTAATGTAATGTAGTGTAGTGTAGTGTAGTGTAGTGTAATGTAATGTAATGTAATGTAGTGTAATGTAATGTAATGTAATGTAGTGTAGTGTAATGTAATGTAATGTAATGTAATGTAATGTAGTGTAATATAATGTAATGTAGTGTAATGTAATGTAATGTAATGTAATGTAGTGTTATGTAATGTAGTGTAATATAATGTAATGTACCCACACAGTGCACAGTAAAGGCAGAGTGGATGTAACATGGATGTGATGAGTTACCCACACAGTGCACAGTAAAGGCAGAGCGGATGTAACATGGATATAATCAGTCACCCGCACGTTGCCGGTCATGGCTGTAGTGCTTGTAAAAAGCCCCTCTCTGGAGCGGAACAGGCCAGACGCGCTGGACGTCTCTATCAGCACATGACCCTGGGATGAGCTGAACATTCAGAGGACCGGGGCAGGCCGGGGCGAGCCGGGGCGAGCAGGAAAGAGACGTTTTCTCCGGGAGAGAGATAACGTCGCAGAGGCCTGGAGGCCCGGCTAGGCAGCGCCTCTCAAAAGGCCCTCTGCAGCAGCAGCCTCCAAGAGCGCGGAGAAAAAAACATCTTTTATTCACTGGGAGAGGGAATAAGGGATGGGGGCCAATCTGAAAGCAGACACCTGCCTTAAAAACTATATTCTGGGTTAAAAGAGGACAACCCTCCAAACGGCTACAAAGAAACCCAAAAAAAAAAGACATCTTTTTTTTTTTTTTTGGGGCGATTCCAGAAGTGTGAAGATTAGCGGAGTTCAGCCAGGAGCAGTGAGTCAGTCCCGCCCGGCTGGCCCTGGGGCCGAGGCCACGGAGCTGCTGTTTTTATTGATGCCGCCGTCCTTGGGAGGGAAGTCTGAAAATGAATTACGCCAGACGTAAGTGCGGAGCCCCTCGGAGCCCGAGCGCTTGCTGAATCGCACTTTTATCTGCAGCGCCGCGCTTTAACTGCCCGTTTGTGCCCGTTTCCCAGGCTCCTTTGCAAAGCTCCCGCGCGACGTTAGTGCCCACCAGGGCGCGGTTACGGGTGGCCCCGGCACCAGGGCGCGGTTACGGGTGGCCCCGCACCAGGGCACCAGGGCACGGTTACGGGTGGGCCCTGCACCAGGGCACCAGGGCGCGGTTACGGATGGCCCCGGCTCCAGGGCACCAGGGCACGGTTACGGGTGGGCCCTGCACCAGGGCACCAGGGCACGGTTACGGGTGGCCCCGGCACTCGGCCCTCGCCCTCGGCTGTCAGACCCGCTGAGGAACACTCAAACAGGGGAGGGGGGGGGGGGGTTAACAAGACTGACGAATCGACGTTATGAATAAAACGCATCCTTCAATTCAGTTTGCTCAGAGTCGTGTTCTTTTTATGGGTGAAATTTAACCGCAGTGCTAAACTGAAGGACTTGCTGATGTTGAAAAGGGGCATTCCATGATGTCAGGTTTACAGCACGCCTTCAGATGACAAGAGGCTTTCCTTACTGTCCAGTGCTGTATTTGCTTATGAAGATGTGTTGGAATCGAATGTCAACTATCTCGTTAGTCATTGCAATATTAATAATGATCATCAGTTATTTAGCCGATGCCTTTTTCCAAAACAATGTACCGCTGATTAGACTAAGCAGGGCCTTGCTGTGTGGATCTTATCGCGGCTACACCGGGGTTTAAATCACCAACACTCCAGGTCCCAGTCATGTATCTTAGCCACAAGGCTATAGGCTGGCCCCTAACATTAATATTACAGACACTCTGATCTAGAGCGACTTACACACGGACGAGCCCTGAGCCTTTTTCTGGGATGAGCAATTAATGTCCACAAAATACCCCAGTACCACTAATACAGTGATCTTCATTCCTGGTCCTGGAGAGAGAGCCTTAATATCATCAACAAATTCAGACCCAAACAACCAGTTGTGGTTAACTGTCTGATTAACTGCTTTTGGTTATCTGATAACTGATAACTGCTGATAACAAAAGCCGGCACACCCTGGACTAGGGGTGAGGACAGCAGCACACCCTGCGGCTCTCCAGGACCAGGAGTGAGGACCCCAGCACACCCTGCGGCTCTCCAGGACCAGGAGTAAAGACCCCAGCACACCCTGCGGCTCTCCAGGACCAGGAGTGATGACCCCAGCACACCCTGCGGCTCTCCAGGACCAGGAGTGAGGACCCCAGCACACCCTGCGGCTCTCCAGGACCAGGAGTGAGGACCACTGTATTAGGGCTTCCCAGGTATTTTGTTGACTCATTGTCCCAGACAAAAGGTCAGGGCTCGTCCGGGATTTGAACCCGGGACCTCTCGCACCCGAAGCGAGAATCATACCCCTAGACCAACGAGCCACCGATGTCAGTGATGCCTCAGGAGAGGTCAGAGGTCACTGTCAGAGGTTAACAGAATCATACATACAGACCAGGGAGAATGGTCCACTGCATTTAGAATGGAACATTATTTTCTGGGTTTATAAGTGCATTTGTACTGTAATTAAGCAATAATTCACACCAACGAGCCTGTTCCAAGATGTCAGGTTTACAGCACGCCTTCAGATGACAAGAGGCTTTCCTTACTGTCCAGTGCTGTATTTGCTTATGAAGATGTGTTGGAATCGAATATGTCAACTATCTTGTTAGTCATTGCAATATTAATAATGATCATCAGTTATTTAGCCGATGCCTTTTTCCAAAACAATGTACCGCTGATTAGACTAAGCAGGGCCTTGATGTGTGGATCTTATCGCGGCTACACCGGGGCTTAAATCACCAACACTCCAGGTCCCAGTCATGTATCTTAGCCACAAGGCTATAGGCTGGCCCCTAACATTAACACTACAGACACTCTGCTCTAGAGCGACTTGCACAACGTTTTTGGATTTTTACCTAGTGTTACTTTATACAGACAAATACCCTGACGCAATTCAGGTTAAGTAAACGCTAACGGTCAACGGCAAAGGCACTGCGGCAGTGTCTTATATGGGGATCGAACCTGCAACCTTTAAGTCACCGTCCCAGTTCCCTACCCACACTGCCACCCAAAAAGGCCCCCCCCCACAAACAAGTGACTGTCAACCTGTTCGTGTTTCCTGCAAGCTTGCTTAATGAATATTGTTTTCTATTGGTGCAGTAGCCCCTCTCCCCCGGTCCTGACCTCTGACACCCCCTGGATGCCGCCCCCACCCTGTCGGAGGCTCGTTGGTCTAGGGGTATGATTCTCGCTTCGGGTGCGAGAGGTCCCGGGTTCATATCCCGGACGAGCCCTGTCCTTTTGTCTGTGATGAGCAATTAATGTCCACAAAATACCCTAGTACCACTACGACAGTGATCTTCATTCCTGGTCCTGGAGAGAGAGCCTTAATATCAGACCCAAACAACCAGTTGTGGATAACTGTCTGATTAACTGCTTTTGGTTATCAATTAAGTGCTGATAACAAAAGCTGGCACACCCTGGACTAGGGGTGTGGACCGCAGCACACCCTGCGGCTCTCCAGGACCAGGAGTAAAGACCCCAGCACACCCTGCGGCTCTCCAGGACCAGGAGTGAGGTCCCCAGCACACCCTGTGGCTCTCCAGGACCAAGAGAGAGGACCCCAGCACACCCTGCGGCTCTCCAGGACCAGTAGTGAGGACCCCAGCATACCCTGCGGCTCTCCAGGACCAGGAGTGAGGACCCCAGCACACCCTGTGGCTCTCCAGGACCAGGAGTGAGGACCCCAGCACACCCTGTGGCTCTCCAGGACCAGGAGTGAGGACCCCAGCACACCCTGTGGCTCTCCAGGACCAGGAGTGAGGACCCCAGCACACCCTGCATCTCTCCAGGACCAGGAGTGAGGACCCCAGCACACCCAACGGCTCTCCAGGACCAGGAGCGAGGACCCCAGCACACCCTGCGGCTCTCCAGGACCAGGAGTGAGGACCCCAGCACACCCTGCGGCTCTCCAGGACCAGGAGTGAGGACCCCAGCACACCCTGCGGCTCTCCAGGACCAGGAGTGAGGACCACTGTATTCGGGCTTCCCAGGTATTTTGTTGACTCATTGTCCCAGACAAAAGGACAGGGCTCATCCGGGATTTGAACCCGGGACCTCTCGCACCCGAAGCGAGAATCATACCCCTAGACCAACGAGCCATCGATGTCTATGATGCCTCAGGAGAGGTCAGAGGTCACTGTCAGAGGTTAACAGAATCATACACACAGACCAGGTAGAATGGTCCACTGCATTTAGAATGGAAAATTATTTTCTGGGTTTATAAGTGCATTTGTACTGTAATTAAACAATAATTCACACACAAAGAAAAATATTTGAAATTACTAATCATTTTTGCCATGTCCATATGCAATATGTAATATGGGGTTTCTTGGCACCGTTTTCTTTTGTACGACTGTGCCACCTATAATAAAACATACACATCCACCATTCTGATGGCAGGTAAGTAGATGTTACTCAGCATGGTATGCCCATTTGTGTACATGTATGTACATGATCTGATCCCATTTCGTACAGAGACCCACGTCAATGTGGGCGTCAGTAACTCACAATCCTCCCTAGAGTGGTAGAGACTAAATTTATCTCCATTTCGCCAAGAAAACGGCGCAGACAGAAAACCTGTGTGGCTCAGCACCTGGCTCTGAAAATAGGCTTTTACAGGAACACACTCTCTGGTGAGGTGCCTACCCCCCCACCCCCCCCCCCCCCCTCCCCCCATCTAGCTCTCACTGCCAAGTTGGGGAGAGGGAGGCGGGGGAGGGGGAGGGGGTTGATTGACGGGGCAATACCGAGAACTCCTGGATGTGTAATTGGACAGGGTCCTCCCCCCTCCCACACTCAAAGACGTGCGTGTCAGGTCAGGTCAGGTCACCATTCTGACCGGCGATTTGCCTGTAGTGTGATGAAAATTTCACGTGGTGAGGAACATTCTAATCACACGATCGTGATCTGTGCCATAGAGGGTTTAGGAGTGACTCACTAAAGTGCTGTATTCAGTGTATTCAACAATGCGAGCACATCAGGTTATCGAGTACAGTAACGCGTCTCGATTTATTCGTGAAACATGACATTTTTGTCATCACCAGACGAGCCGCCGTACGATATTTGTGGATCGTGGGCCATTGGATTCTGGTTGAGCCTTGAAAAGCAAATGAAATAACGGGCTGGGTTTCGCCCACTCCTATGTTTGAAGCTGAACGAGGGCTAATTCATCACATTACATTATTGGCATTTGGCAGATGCTTTATCCAGAGCAATGTACAGTTGATTAGACTAAGCAGGAGACAATCCTCCCCTGGAGCAACGCAGGGTTAAGGGCCTTGCTCAAAGGCCCAAAAGCCGTGCGGATCTTATTGCGGCTACACCTGTAGTGCGGATCTTATTGCGGCTACACCGGGATTAGAACCACCGACCTTACGTGTCCCAGTCATTTACCTTAACCACTACGCTACAGGCCGCCCTAATTCCGGAACATTCCGGAAAATTCAAGAACATCTGTCCCGTCTTTCGGATGAGACGACAAACTGAGGTCCCGGCTCACTGTGGTCTTCAAAGATCCTGTGAAACTCTTCACAAAGAGTCGGGGGGTTCCCTGGTGTCCTGGCTAAATTCCCAACCCTGGCTCTTTCAACCTGCCAGCTCATCGTCCCCTGAATGCATTGGCTAAAAAAAGTGTTCTCTTCCTCGATGTGTGTTGAGCGTTCTTACACAAAATGGCTGCCGTTGCATCACCCCGGCGGGTACTGCACAATCCCCCCGTCCCCCAGTAAAGCACTTTGAGTTTGAGAAAAGTGCACTTTGAGTTTGAGAAAAGCACACTGAGTTTGAGAAAAGTGCACTTTGAGTTTGAGAAAAGTTTGTTTTGAGTTTGAAAAAAGGGCACTTTTAGTTTGAAAAGTGCTTTATAAATGCTATCTATCTATCTATCTATCTATCTATCTATCTATCTATCTATCTATCTATCTATCTATCTATCTGTCTATATGTCTATCTGTCTGTCTGCCTGTCTATCTATCTATCTATCTAGCTATGACATAGAAACTTTTCCTGTCGTTTCACAGGGGATCCATTTTGTTTCAAGACAGAAGTAATGGAGCAGAACTAAAGAGAAAGGCCATTGGGCTGGAGAGAAGCCCAGCTCAGTGACCAGCAAATGGGCCTCTGCAGTTCTCCCCCGTGCAGCTCCATCTCAATTCACAGGACGAATGACTCTTATTAAAGGAACACAGCCACCGCGACGATACGAATGTTTGCGTCGGTGCCGTGAAATATCCTGCCTAAATTACACCAGAAAGCGAATGAAAGCAGGCACATTCAACGCAACCAATCCCAGTGTTGCATGACTCAGCTTAAAATGGAAAATAATTTCCCTGTTGACCCAAAGACGCCCGTTGTGCTGAAGATTTTTGCTTTACTGGTGTTGTTAAAAAAAAAAAAACCTGTTCTTTTCAGATGACCTTTATGAATTGAACACACCATTTATTCAGCCCCGTTCACATAAAAAAAAGCGTTCGTTCTCAGGAAATTCCACACCCTATATAACACCTCAAGTGTTAACAACGCAAGCGGAGCGGCCCGCGGGCAGACGGCAGGAGCTGGGAAAAGTAATAAACGGCGAGTATTTCCCAGTTTCCTGCAGCACCGTGGAGAGAGACCGGGAGAGCAGTCAGAACCAAGGACAGCACCGCAAAGTTAAAACTCGTGAGGAATGCAGCTTGCACGCAAGGAAAGAACCACACAGCTGAGCCGCATTTGAAGGGGAGCCGGCACCCTACAAAAGGCCCAGCTGACAGACAGACTTGGCCAGAGACCAGAGAAAGGACGTGAGGCCCGAACGGTCGTGGAGGCCGGCCTGGGTTTTCGGGCTGTCTTCTTTTTTTATTGGGGGGAAAACCGCTGATTGCTCGTTGGAAAGAACCGCACGTGAGCATAACCGCCTAAAATTAACTCTCTTTAAAACTCTGTTCGTAGACGGGAGCTACACCGGGCTAAAGTCGGTCTGGACAGAGGAAGGCCTGGAAGTGGGCGCTGCGGAGGCCCCGCCCGCCGAAAGACAAAAGACGGACAGTCTCCCGCATATTTTTTGTTGAATGGGCGGTTTCCACTAATGCTTACTCTGTCAAGGCGTGCAGAAAATAAAATATTTTCTCTCTCTCTCTCTCTCTCTCTCTCTCTCTCTCTCTCTCTCTCTCTCTCGGCCTCTCTCTCGGCCTCTCTCTCGGCCTCTCTCTCGGCCTCTCTCTCTCTCTCGGCCTCTCTCTCTCTCTCGGCCTCTCTCTCTCTCTCTCTCTCTCTCTCGGCGCATGACGTGTAACACGAGCACTCCCGGCGCAGCGGGAATGATCTCGTCTTCGTCTCCCACGCGGAGAGACCGGTATCGAGGAAACGGACCGCTCTCATCCCGTTTCTCAAGTCCCGCGTTTCAGCGGGACGGCGTAGCGCGATGGCGGTCTTCCGAGGGCGTCTTTCGCCCCGGGCCGATCAGTGGAGCTGCAGGCAACGGCGCGTTTCAGAGCAGTCTGCGTGTCTGCTGCACAGTGCCACAGCGCCCAGGAGCTCATGAGCCTCCTCTCCTCTCTCCTTACCTTATTACATTACATTATTGGCATTTGGCAGACGCCCAAACCCTCAAATGCTCCTGACGAGCTGGTTGGTGCCTTGCACGGCAGCCAATCGCCGTTGGTACACGAACGCCAAACATTTACCATTAACCCTCTGAAGTGGAGAATCTCTAGAATGGTTACGGCTGGCTTATGCATTACTAGCCCCTTCATCTCGCCGTGCTCAATGTCCTGGCTGACAGTATAACGGCCATGGGTCTCGGCCTAGGAATGACCAGCTGTCCCGTCTGCTGCAGGACAGCCCTGCGTTCCAGAGGAATCCTCCGTTCCTCTCGTACCTCAGTCTTAAACTCCTTAAACCCCATTTCAGTGGGCTTACTGCATTATGCACATGGTCCTCCGGGGCAATCTGGCCAGCCTATCCCAGCATGCCCTGGGGATAACATTCTGCAGTGGCTGGCCTAGCGCTTGTAAGATCAGTTTGTAACGTTGTGATCACACTGTTACACATAGAAAAGGTCAGAAAAGCTGCCTATAAAGGTACAAACGCTTGTCACTGAAGTGGTACCCTATAGGAACATAAAACCATTCCCCTAGCCAGTGATATACACTCACTTTATTAGGAATTTATTAGACTTATCGGTCTTCTGCTGCAGTAGCCTGTCCATGGTTTGAAGCATTCAGGGATGCTCTTCTGCATACCACTGTAATGTGTGGTTATTTGCGTTACTGTCACCTTCCTGCCAGCTTTGACCAGTCTGGCCCTTCTCCTCTGACCTCTCTCAATAACAAGGCGTGTCTGTCTGCACAACTGGTTTGGTTTGTTTTTCGCACCATTCTATGCAAACTCTTGTGCTTGAAAATCACAGAATATCAGCTGTTCCTGAGATAATCAAACCACCCTCTCTGACACCAATAATCATTCCACAGTCAAAGTCACTTGGATTACACTTCCTCCCCATTCTGACATTGTTGGCCTGTTTTGCTTGTAAACGACACTCATTAGTACCCAAATAGAGCATTAGGGCACTGTATGTTCGGGGTACGTTTGTGAAATCTCTTCCCTGGCTTTGGCTGGAATACGGCGGTTGAGTGCCCAGTGAGCTATGGCGATAACTCATTTCCTTGATTGTTTGTGGCGGGATTGATTTCTGTGAGGCTGTTGGGGGCAGAGCCTTCCTGCTCTCCACTCCCTCACTCAGCCCTTTCTCTCTCTTTTCTCTTTTTAATCTTCTGCGGGTTTCATTTCAGCACTCGGCTCGCAGCAGTCCGCTCGCTGCGGCCAACCACACAGATTACCGTGGATTTATTTTACCACCCCTCCAACACACCCCCCAACACCCCCCAACACACCCTCACACACCCCCAACACACCCCCAACACACCCCCAACACACCCCCAACACACCCCCAACACACCCCAACACAACCTCCCAACACACCCCAACACACCCCCACACACCCCCCCAAGACACCCCCAACACACCCCCAACACACCCCAACACACCCCCAACACTCCCCCCAACACACCCCCAACACACCCCCAACACACACACACACACACACACACATACACACACAGCCCCCCAAACACACACACACACATACACACACAGCCCCCCAAACACACACACACATATATACACACACACAATCAGACTCACACACACACACACACTTTCCTGGAGGGAGTGATGTAGAGGACCAAACCGAGGCGTATTCTTTTACCCCCCTGTCTACCGTCCCCCATCCAAGTTACTTCATTGTTACAGTGACAAGACTAATTAAGATTAACATAGATCTGAAAACGGAGGTAGGGATTTGGAGGAATATCAGCTATTATTGCAAAAAAAAACCCAAAAAAACGAAAGTACAAACAAAAACAAACCTGCAAAAAAAGAAGAAGAAACGACTCCCTCTGCTCCCATCCAACTTGGGGAAAAACAGAAAGTGTGCCTCTTGTTTTTTAATTTGTCTTCATTGCAGTTTAATTAAGATGGAGCGCTGCACCCAGGGACGGCTTAAACGGTGTTCTGGAGAGCCCAACAGACAACAGAGACAGAAACACTTCTGCGTGTTAGACAGGAGCTGCGGAGAGATGAGGGGAGAGGCTGCTTTCTGCCCCTGCTGAGCTGCTCGGGGGGGGGGGGGGGGGAGTCTGGCGCCCTCTGCTGGCTTGGGGCGGAAGTGCACCCCGCGGAGCGGCCGCTGTTTGGGATGCAGACATAGGAGGGGACGGGGGAAAATATACTGAATATACCGAATCTGTGTCCGGTCCCCACACACATATGTCTATGTGTATGTGAGTGTGTGTGTCTGTGTGTGCAGGGGGAGGGTGAGTGTATGTCTTTATGTGTGTATGTGTGTGTGTGTGTGTGTGTGTGTGTGTGTTAGGGGAGGGTTTGTGTATGTGTGTTGTGTGTGTGTGTTAGGGGAGGGTGTGTGTAGTGTTTATGTGTGTGGTGTGTGAATGTGTGTGTGTGTTGGGGGAGTGTGTATGTATGTGAGTGAGTGTGTGTGTGTGTTGGGGGAGGGTATGTGTAGTGTGTGTGTGTGTGTGTGTGTGTTGGGGGAGTGTGTGTGTATATGTGTTGTATATGTGTGTTGGGGGAGTGTGTATGTATGTGTATGAGTGTGTGTGTGTGTGTGTGTGTGTGAATGTGTTGGGGTGGGGGGGGGGTGTGGTGGTAAAATAAATCCACGGCAATTTGTGTCATTGGCTGCTGTGAGCTGGGAGCAGAAATGAAACCTGAGGAAGATTAAAAGAAGAAGAAAAAGCCCCCACATGCCTGAACAGCTCCGGACAATGTTTCAGCACGGGGGGGGGGGGGGGGGGGATTAAAATGGGCTGGAATGGGGGGGGAGGGGGGGTTGATGTGGTTCGGTTTACAGGGTTGCTGGGAAGGATGGAACACCATACGTGGGGGGTTGGTTTTGGTGGGGGTCCTGGTCTCTGCAACCTTCTTGGGTCATACCCCAGGACTAAAGTATTTTTCCCAGCATGCTCCAGTGCCAGTGTAAAAATGATGGTTTGCAGAGGTGGAGAATCCAGATCCAGGTTCAGAGAGTAAAAAGTTCTTTGTACTCAGTATTTTTGTCCGCCTGGATTTGCTAATTAGCACTCTTCTTCAGCCAGGAGGTGTGAAAACGGCTGGTTCGCGTGTGGAAGAAACACACTGCAGCACTTTTGCTTTCTGACCCCCGGACTTCTTCACACCTCCGGCAGGTGGAAAGACTGGGCTTTTGAACCTGTTCTTTTATTTACTGAATGCCCCATGTAGCACAACACAGTGTCGTATATGGTTCCTGAGATTAAGACCCATGCAGACGACAAAATGGAATGGGCGGTTCTTCGGAAGATACGTAGGTAATCATACTGCCTTTGTGAAAACACTACATAAATCACCCTGTGTCAGCTTCTTTACCAATGGCCTTTAGGACACGTACTGTACCTGTATTTAGCTGTGAAACAGGCGGCACCAGATGGCCCATTTAGACAGCGTGCGCTATGCAGTCAGTTGTGCTTTGCTCAGGGAATCAGGCTTGTAACACCAGCAGGTTGCAGGTTCGAATAGCAGATGGAGCTTTGCCTTTTATAACATTTTATATTTACATGTTTTTTTTAACTGGTGGCATGTATGACATACAAGTCCTGTGGGCGGCCTGTAGCGTAGTGGTTAAGGTGCATGACTGGGACACACAAGATCGGTGGTTTGATCCCCGGTTCAAAGCTACAATAAGATCCGCCCAGCCGTCGGGCCCTTGAGCAAGGCCCTTAACCCTGCATTGCTCCAGGGGAGGCTTGTCTCCTGCTTAGTCTAATCAACTGTACGTCGCTCGGGATAAGAGCGTCTGACAAATGCCATTAATGTAATATTGTGCGAATGGGTGAATGAGAAGCATCAATTGCACAATCGCTTTGGATAAAGGCGCTATATGAGTGCAAGCATTTACCACTTATGTAGCCGCAAAACAGGCCACGGCGGAAATCCGTTTGGGAATCGAACCCGGATCGCTCCGCCTAGGCTCCCTCAGGGCCCGGCATGTCCCTCACCGGGGGTCGGAGGGCGGGGCCCCCCTGCACCCGGACCAATCCCCACAGCCGGTCTAATGTGCCGCAGAGCCCAATCCCTGTCATTTGAATGAGTCCATTTTGTGGATGCGGACGGATATTAGTGTGGAAGGAGAGGGATGGGGGAGAGCCGCCGTGCAGAATGACCCTATCGCTCACCAGCAGCCCCCTCCGCCCGGCGCCGTTAACGGCTGATAAATTGACATTCAAATCTTAATGAACGGATTAAATTAAAAGAAGAAGAAGAAGAAGAAGAAGAAAAAAAAATCCAATCGCGAGCAGCCTTAATTATTGGGCAAATTAAAATGAGTGAACTTTCAAATTAACAGCAGACGCATGCTCCCACATAACTCTCGTGCTTATTTCGTTTCGCCGAAAGGCAACGCTGTATCCGGAACTCGGTTAATCTGGGCGCGCTAGCGGTAAGCCTGAGGTCTGTGTTTTATCACACGCCCTGCCCCCCTCCCCCCCCCCCCCCCAATTTCACGGGAAGATTACGGGCGCGTGCCGCTGCAAAGAGCGCTAATTTAATTGGGCTGTGGGTTCGTCCACACCTACCCCCCCCCCTCTCCCGGCCTCTCCCGGTGCGAACGGCACGGAGACGAATTAGTCTGCAGAGATAAGCCTTTTCAATCAGGACCAGGGTGTGTGTGTGTGGGTGTGTGAGAGAGAGTGTGTGTGTGTGTGAGTGGGTGTGTGAGTGTGTGTGAGTGGGTGTGTGTGTGTTTGTGTGTGTGTGTTTGTGTGTGTGTGTGTGTGTGAGTGTGTGAGTGGGTGTGTGTGTGTGTGTGTGTGTGTGAGTGGGTGTGTGTGTGTGTGTGGGTGTGTGTGAGTTTGTGTGTGTCTGCGTGTTTGTATGTGTGTTTGTGTGTGTGTGTGTGTGTGTGAGTGGGTGTGTGTGAGTTTGTGTGTGTCTGCGTGTTTGTATGTGTGTTTGTGTGTGTGTGTGTGTGTGTGAGTGGGTGTGCGTGTGTGTGAGTGGGTGTGTGAGTGTTTGTATGTGTTTCTGTGTGTGTGTGTGACTGTGTGTGTGTGTGTGTGTGTGTGAGTGGGTGTGTGTGAGTTTGTGTGTGTCTGCGTGTTTGTATGTGTGTTTGTGTGTGTGTGTGTGTGTGTGTGAGTGGGTGTGCGTGTGTGTGAGTGGGTGTGTGTGAGTGTTTGTATGTGTTTCTGTGTGTGTGTGACTGTGTGCGAGTGTGTGTGTGTGAGAGTGAGTTTGTATGTGTGCTTCTGTGTGTGTGCGTGCGTTTGTATGTGTGCGTGTGTGTTTAATTTATTCAGGCCCTAATTACTTGGACACTAAACTTGAGGATTAACATGAGCTCATAGTGTATGTTTCTGCAGTCATCAGACAGTGCTTAGTGCTGAGGCAAAAGGTCATTTGAGTTCATCGTCATGACAGCACAGATTTACCACAAAAAAAACCCCCAACATGCAGCACTTCTAAACAGCCTGCTTGCCATTGCCAGATTTATCTCCATGCCTGTATCTGGTGTTTTTTTTTCTGTCTGTATCTGCTTGTTAGTTTCTTGGCAACAGCGTATCAAAGTGAAAACAGCCTAGCAGGGAAATGTTATAGCCGGACTACATTTCCCATAATCCTCTATGTCGGTGGATTCACATTTGAAAATTAAATTGAATAAACAAAATTTGTTACACTGCATTTTATATTTTGGTGTGTACGTTTCGTTTTATTGTAAAACATTTCTCCTAAAAGTGACTTTACATTGTACATTGATCTACTAAATGAATGTTTTAAAAGAAAATAATACTAGTGTCTTTATGCAGTAAAATAAATCTTCACTAATCATCAATCTGCTTGTTCTGCTCTCATAACACATTTTGGTCACTGGTTTCAAGCCTTAATGGGAACTGGAAAGATTGTGGGTGGCATGACGTCACAATGGGCAACGTGATGTCACAGCGGCCGGTGTGATGTCACTGCTGTCCGTGGTGGAAGCATTCCGAGAGTGTGGTCACATGATGCATCTGCAGTAGGCCAAGCCCCGTAACAATTTTTAAAACTTTTTTTCTCTAAAGATGACTTTTTTTTTTGGCTTGACAGTTGGGCAGCAATTGTCTTTATATTGCTGTATTCTCTATTTTCCTCTTCCCAGAAAATATAACTGGTCAACATTAAAATGGCCGCCTCAGGGAAGAAGGAAATTGCCCCATAAACTGTTACGCACAAGCAGCAGTAACTTCCTGTTTTTCGTTTGTTTGTTTTTTTTGTTTGTACATTTCTCCTCATTTGTCTTGCTGTGAGATTTGAACCCAGCGCCTTCTTGCATCTTTAGTGTGGACGCCCTGACCTGCGATCAATAACTGACGTTATACTGGGGCAAACGGGCTCGGATCCTATCGCCTGGCAACCTTCCACACAGCGGTGATGAGCTGGAAGCCATAACTCCGGTCAGCGGTCCGGAAAAAAATCAAAACCGTTCCCACCGGGGATGTCATTCCGAGAGACACGGCACCTCGGTGATGGCTCCGGATCACAGACATCAGCCAGGTTCAGCCAGGCACTGAGTCACATGACTCGATCTCAGAGAATGTGCATCTGCGATTGCTTTGGGTCCCCAAAATGGGGGAAGCAGGCATAACAAAAGGCAGATTTCCTACACATTTCACCCGATATTGATATAAACGCCCTCAAATTAAAGCGGACAGCTACACTGTGCTCAATATTCATCGTTTTCATTTCAAATAAAATGTGCTGGAGCCAAAACAACACATATTGTGTCGCTTAACAACTGCACTGGATACAGCTGGGGGTGGGATATACTCAAGTCAACAATGACAAATTAATAACTTTTTTATTTCCGATCTATTTAGATTTTTTCACCAAACCCACACGGTGACTGTATGTCTTCATAAAACTCATGAATTCTGGGTGAAATTTTTACAGCGTATTTCCGAGCCCACGGGCCTAGGCTTATCTGGCCCTGCAGGCCAACCTTCTCCTCCAATCACAAACTGATTTAGAGCAAGGTGAGTGGAGTATCTGGCCAATCAGTGACACCGGTCAATACATCAAACAATTATCAGGCGGAAAAGAAAGCCAGCAGACTGACCTCCGTGGCCAGATTTCAGTGTCTAGACTGTAGGGCACAGAGATTCGGATCGGTAGGGTAGAGCAGAGATAACTCTTACCCAAGTTGTAGAGTCATTCTACCGTATAAAACAGTCCGAGAACATGAGATAGAAACATCCGATTAACACGGAAGAGGAGAGTTCTTCTGTTCTTCTAAAACAGTGTTCGGCTTTGACAAAACGAGAGATGTCATTTATATTCACAGTCTTGGGAGATGAGACGAGGGGGGAATAAAAAAGTGTCCTCGAGTCCCAAGCTGGCTTAACAGCCCACAAGTTTCGAACCTTAAAGGTACAATAGGTAAGATTTTTGTGTTGAAACATTGTTACCAGACCATTATAAATCCCTTCCTGTCATTGAAAAAGGCTCACTGACATGTTGACTCACACTCTGCCTGTGTTTATAGTCCTTAAATTTGGGTTTCAAAAATATGCAGTTGATGGGCCGGCACATCGTATAGTTGTTCAGTCATACAAGCTCATTGGTTGAAAATTGGTTCTAATTGCCACAGCCAATGGCGTTTCAACATGAGCGTCTTCACAGAGAAGGGGGAGGGATAAACAGTGTTGTGCTTGGAGGGTGTTTCTTGCAGCAATTCTTCTCTTGACTGTTAGAAGTGTAAAATTACCTACTGTACCTTTAATTACGGCCCCACAGTACCGCAGAGTAGTTTTTTCTTCCTCTTTTTTTTTTATTTTTTATTAGCCGCTTTTTTTTTTATTCCCCGGCTTGCTAAGATTTGTGTCTCGTCGGGGACCCCTAAGGAGCAGAATTAAGGCTGCGCTCCGTAAAACAGCAGCAAGCACAACGAACCGGAGGGGGAGCGGGGAGCGGGGAGCGGGGAGCGGGGAGCGGGGAGCGGGGAGCGGGGCACGGGGCGGTGGAGCGGCGGATTAAACAAAGTCGTTTATTCTACGGCGATCACTTCCTGTTCCTCTCTGCGCCCCGCTCGTTAGCGTACCGCTGAGCTCAGCGCTATCTGGTGGGATGCATTACATTACATTACACTACATTACATTACATTACATCACATCACATCACATTACATTACATTACATTACATTACATTACATTACACTACATTACATCACATCACATTACATTACATTACATTACACTACACTACATTACATCACATTACACTACATTACATCACATTACATTACATTACATTACACTACATTACATTACATTACATTACATTCATGGCATTTGGCAGACGCTCGTATCCAGAGCGACTTACAGTTGATTAGACTAAGCAGGAGACAATCCTCCCCTGGAGCAATGCAGGGTTAAGGGCCTTGCCCAAGGGCCCAACGGCTGTGTGGATCTTATTGCGGCTACAACAGCACTTTTAAGGCACTTACATCCATTTACTTTACACAGGGCAACATCCATTCTACCCTTACTTTACACAGGGCAACATCCATTCTACCCTTATGTTACACAGGGCTACATCCATTCTAACCCTTACTTTACACAGGGCAACATCCATTCTAACCCTTACTTTACACAGAGCAACATCCATTCTAACCCTTACTTTACACAGGGCAACATCCATTCTAACCCTTACTTTACACAGGGCAACATCCATTCTAACCCTTACTTTACACAGGGCAACATCCATTCTAACCCTTACTTTACACAGGGCAACATCCATTCTAACCCTTACTTTACACAGGGCAACATCCATTTTAATTCTTACTTTACACAAGACAACATCCATTCTACCCTTATGTTACACAGGGCTACATCAATTCTACCCTTATGTTACACGGGGCTGCATCCATTCTAACCCTTACTTTACACAGAGCCAGCCAGCAGAGGATGGCTCCCCCTCTATAGCTGGGTTCCTGCCCAGTTTTCTTGCCTCTCAGTTTCTTCTTCTTTCCACCATTTTCTCAGGGTTTTTCTCCCTCCGAGGGAGTTCTTCGCTATGTGGAGGTTCCCATTACAAAAGCATGCACACATGCAGAGTCATAAAAGCACACTTACATATACACTCACTGAGCACTTTTGTTAAGTAGACCTGTACACCAGCTTGTTAATGCAAACGTTTAATCAGACAATCATGTGGCAGCGACTGAATGCATGAAAGCATGCAGGCGCGGTCAAGAGGTTCAGACAGAGTGCCAGACAGAGTGGTTTGAATACCCAGAAACTGCTGATCTCCTGGGATTTTCACACACAAGTCTTTAGAGTTTGCAGAGAATGGTCCGAAAAGCAAAAAACATCCAGTGAGCAGCAGTTCTGCAGACAGAAACACCTTGCTAATGAGAGACATCAGAGGAGAAGGGCCAGACTGACAGGAAGGTGACAGTAATGCAAATAACCACACATTACAACAGTGGTATGCAGAAGAGCACCGCTGAACACATAACGCATCACAAATCTCAGTGGACTGGCCACAGCAGCAGAAGACGCAATACGTCTAAAAAGTCTAAAAGTCTAATAAATACCTAATAAAGTGTTCACTGGGTGTGTACCTGTGCATATGCACACATGCAGTTACGGCTCATAAATCTGGGTAAAATGGCCCCGTGGAAACTGCTGAGAACAGTCCCCTGGTCCTTCGGTGTGCGGTTCCAGCGCCTGTAGGCTGGCAGGACACACTGTGTGGCACCTCATCGCTGCTGAAGCGCTTCACGGGCACTAATGCACACTAATGTTCCCAGAGGCCGGTTCTCTGACCACCCGACAGTGTTACCAACAGCGCAGCTGTGAGCCAATGAGAACAGCCGTCATACAGCCGTAGGAGGAGAGGTAATCAATTTACACGAAGGATATAAACAGTACACATACACACTCACTATAACGATGTACAGTACACGCACACACACACTATAACTATACATACAGTACACACACACACACACACTATAACTATACATACAGTACACACACACACACACTATAACTATACATACAGTACACACACACACACACACTATAACTATACATACAGTACACACACACACACACACGCACGCACACTATAACTATGTACAGTACACACACACACACACACACACACACACACACTATAACTATGTACAGTACACACACACACACTACAACTATGTACAGTACACACACACTCACTATAACTATGTACAGTACACACACACACACACACACACTATAACTATGTACAGTACACACACACTCACTATAACTATGTACAGTACACACACACACACACACACACACTATAACGATGTACAGTACACACACACACACGCACACTATAACTATGTACAGTACACGCACACACACACTATAACTATGTACAGTACACGCACACACACACTATAACTATGTACAGTACACACACACACACACACTATAACTATGTACAGTACACACACACTATAACTATGTACAGTACACACACACACACACATACACACTATAACTATACATACAGTACACACACACACACACACACACCTTATAACTATACATACAGTACACACACACACACACACACACGTATGTTCTCTGTCCATCTCCACGTTACCCTTCCTCCAGTCCTTTCCTTGCTGGGTTTGAATCTGATTTAAAATGAGCCACAGGCCAATATTCAAATGAAGCTTTTGACCAGCCAGTTAATCTGTGAGACGTAAAAAAATAAAAATAAAAAAAACAAGGCAAAAAGACACTGCCACCTCCCCCACCCGTGAAACGGTTCTGGGGTCAGGTCCGTTTCCCTGGGGGGTCACTTCCATCAAAGCCCATTTTAACAGGGCCGGGACTGTTATCAGGCCGGGCGGCGTGTCGCCCCTGAACCGGAACGAGGGAAGGCAGAGGTGTTATTACAACAAGCGGACCTCCGTCTGCTGGAGGAAGAAAAAAGAAAAACAGGCAGGAGAGATAACAGAACAAGGTCAGCGTCAGGACAAGGAACGCTTTTCGCTGGCCCGGGGCCTTTCAGAATCCCTTAAATCTGGATGCTTGTGAGGCTCCAGCTGGGACTTGCAGTGCTCTTGCACACAAATATAGGAGAACTGTTTCAGGCGTCCGTATGAATGTTTATTCGTATTCATATTTACGAAACCCTTTCAGCCCGCGTGGCCCTCAAGTGCACGGCTGCTACCGCAGAATTCCAAGAGTTCTGATAGGGAACTCTCAACCTTATTGTACCTTCTCAGCCAATCAAAACGACTGCTTTGCTATTGCTTTGAGCCCCTCTTATTTAACAAGGGCTGGGATTTGTGTGGAGCCACTCCATACTGGACCTGGAGCTGAAAGGGTTACCTCTCTGAAAACCAAAATTGCGAGGGTGCAAGGCACAATAGGTAAGAAGTGGTGCAGTGGGTAGCACTGCCGCCTCACAGCAAGGAGGTCCTGGGTTTGAATCCCCGTCGGCCAGGGCCTCTCTGTGTGGAGTTTGCCTGTTCTCCCCGTGTCTGCGTGGGTTTCCTCCGGATACTCCGGTTTCCTCCCACAGTCCAAAGACATGCAGGTTAGACTGATTGGAGAGTCTAAATTGCCCATAGGTATGAGTGTGTGAGTGAATGGTGTGTGTGCCCTGCGATGGACTGGCGACCTGTCCAGGGTGTATTCCTGCCTTTCGCCCAATGTATGCTGGGATAGGCTCCAGCCTCCCTGCGACCCTGATCAGGATAAGCGGGTTAAGATAATGGATGGATGGATGGAACATCAGTACAAGCCCATTGTAAATCCCTTCCTATCGTTGAAAAAAGGATCACTGACATGTTGGCCCCCTGCCTGTGTTTATAGTCCTTAAATTTGGGTTTCATAATAGGCAGTTGACGGGCTGGCACTCTGTACCAAAACATCGTATAGCTGTACAATAATTCAAGCTCATTGGTTGAAAATGGGTTCTAATTGCCACAGCCAATGGCGTTTCAACGTCAGCACGTTCACAGAGAAGGGGGAGGGATGGGGCAGCCTGTAGCGTAGTGGTTAAGGTAAATGACTGGGACACGCAAGGTCAGTTCTAATCCTGGTGAAGCCACAGCCGTTGGGCCCTTGAGCAAGGCCCTTAACCCTGCATTGCTCCAGGGGAGGATTGTCTCCTGCTTAGTCTAATCAACTGTATGTCGCTCTGGATAAGAGCGTCTGCCAAATGCCAATAATATAATGTAATGGATAAACAGTGCTGTGGTTTGAAGGTGTTTGTTGCTGCAATTCCTCTCTTGGCCGTTAGAAGTCTGAAATGATCTATTGCGCTTTTACACTGACTGAGATTTAAACGCCTCGGTACACAGTGAGTAGCTCCCGGCCGGGCCGTATGTAAAACGACAGCCTCCTGATCCCGGTTAGAAGCACAGACAGCGGGACATTCAGAAAAATGCGCGCGTCTCGCCCCGCAACCGCACAGAAAAGCCGGGAGGCATATCGCAACAGTAAACAGACTTTTGGAACAAGCGCTCCGTTATCGGCCTGCGGAGTACGGAGGTGTTCAGGGGCGGCGGAGACGGCACCCGCCTCGGAGGCTGGTCCCCGCCGCAATCTCGCCGCGGAAGGCGGCCGCATCAATTGTGCGGGGCTCGGCTCACTAGCCTGACCGCTCCGTGACAGAACCGTGATTACCTCCCGGTTCCGCCGCTGCCTAATGCGCATTCCCTGGACACATCTCACCGCTGCTGTCAGGAGAAAATGAGAGAAAGTTAAAAAAAAATAAAAACTACCGAGAATACAGAGAGGTTTTCCGAGCCAGTAAGATCACAAATGATCAATTTGCGCGAGCAGTGTGTTGGATACTTTTTTTTCTTTTTCTCACGCACCGAAAAAAGGAAAATGAGTCATTCTGGGCTGAAATGGGACACAATCAGAGCATCAACAAACAAAATGGCGGCTGGGCTGTGCGTACACCTGCTCTTTATGAGACTTTATTGGAGTTGCACGGGCCCGAGAGGTGGGAATGGACGATGTGCGCTGCTGAAACAGGTGTGTGTCTTTACCGCGTGCCGGATTTCAGTGCCGTATAAAGATTCACGTCGCATTCTTTTCCAGTTTTTCATTATTGCTTACACCCCGGAACTGTGGCTCTGAACCCAATAAGCAGAAGTGGAAATTCATGTGCAAAAAGAAAAGGCAATTTCCTCCGAGCTATAAGGCACACTTAACTTGTTTTCGCGCAGAAAATTGAGTTTTATTTTTAATTTTTTCCAAAAATGCAATTTTCAGCCCCAATCTTCATGAAATAAATCTATTATGTTCACAATGCTATCAGTGCCATTAAAAATGTTTCAGTTATTATTCGAACGAAGCCATTCCCACAGGGCTAATGCTAGTTGCTTTAATTATTCAATACACAATCAAACCTTAGTGCAAACCACAGAGCACGTATTTGTTTTTCCGTTCTCTCAGACGTAATGTGCTTTAATCCTCACTGATTTTTTCAGGATCTGTAATGTGCAACATTATTTCATCAGACACACTAACAAGGCAGGCTTATTGGGGCCGAGGTTTTTCCAGTTGATAGCAGAACATTACATTACATTATTACATTATTGGCATTTGGCAGACGCTCTTATCCAGAGCGACGTACAGTTGATTAGACTAAGCAGGAGACAATCCTCCCCTGGAGCAATGCAGGGTTAAGGGCCTTGCTCAAGGGCCCAGCGGCTGTGTGGATCTTATTGTGGCTACACCGGGAATCGACCCACCGACCTTGTGGGTCCCAGTCATTTACCCTAACCACTACGCTACAGGCCGCCCCACATGATTTGATGGGGTTGAATCTCCATCAAAGACATACCATTCGCAGTCATTTCACAATGATATTTGTCTTCAATATACGATACGTATACACTCACTGATCTATGACCAATCGACAGATACAATCAGTGACCACTTTATTAGGTACTTATTAGACTTATGTTTTAGACTTAAGTCTTCTGCTGCTGTAGTCTGTCCATTAGATGTTTGATGCACTGCATGTTCAGAGATGCTCTTCTGCACACCACTGTTGTAATGTGTGGTTATTTACATTACTGTCCTCCTCCTGTCAGCTTTGACCAGTCTGGCCCTTCTCCTCTAACCTCTCTCATTAATGTGTTTTTGCCCGCATTACTGCTGCTCACTGGATGTATTTCTTTGCAATATTCTCTGCAAACTCTAGATACTCTTGTGCATGAAAATTCCAGGAGATCAGCAGTTTCTGAGATACTCAAACCACCCTGTCTGGCACCAATAATCATTCCATGGTCAAAGTCACTTCTTCCCCATTCTGACATTTGGTCTAAAAAACAGCTGAACCCCTTGACTATATTTTTTTTGTTTGCAGCCTTGTTACCATCTATACAAAAGTAATCATACTTGCATTGAAATGTGCATGTATATAGGGTAAATATAGATGTAGTCACTGAAGAGATTTTTCCACTATTACTGCTGTATATCTACTGTTGAAACACCTGGCTGTCATTTCAGTGAACAACCTACCCAGGTGTTTGTTGTTTGTGCCCCATTACCACATATACAAAAGGGGTTGGATTGGCATTTGCATTCTTAAGCCTTGGTGGGGAAAATGGATGCAGCCAGAGGTAGAGGAAGAAGACGTTATGGAATAGCAAGAACAGTTGTGTCTGATGAAATCAGAACAACAGCATCAGGCTAAGAGAAATACACAACATATTCGCAGACAACAACGTATTTCCAAACATTGACAGTGTAAGCACTACAACCATTTCAAGAGTGCTACAGAAACATCAGATCAGGATGAAACAGTTGTACACAGTTGTACACTTTGACAGGAACTATGAGGGTGTCAAGGAACTCAGGTACCAATATG